>NC_142744.1:13165000-13315000 GCF_051943395.1 Hippocampus bargibanti | reverse complement strand
TTGTCTTGTTAACAAAAAAAAGTCTGTAAGTAACCTAGATTCTAAAATACCGTATTTTCCGGTGTATAAGGCGTACTGGAGTAAAAGGCGCACCCCAAATGAATGGTGTATTTTCAAACTTTTTCCATATATAAGACGCACCAGACTATCAGGCGCATTGTCAATGAATGAAAAGGATTTTCCAAATAAAATCTACAAACATATACAAGGCACACCACATTATAAGACGCTACAGTAGAAGCTGGGGTTATGCAGTATTTCGTCTATGGGGGAAAAAGAGTCGGTAGCTGCTGACAGCAGTTGCGAGACCTGTTGTGGCTCAGTATGACTTCATATATAAGGCACATCAGCGTATAAGGCACAGGGTCATCTTTTAAAGAAAATCAAGCCTTTTGGGCGCACCTTATACACCGGAAAATACTGTAACTATTTTCTACAATTCCAATTTGTATTAAAAAATTGGATGATATATTGTTTTATATTTAATACAGATCAATGCAAAATGTTCGTTTTTATTTGGTAGTAGCCAGGTGTCCTTGTTCCTTCTCTATTGTGTGAGGAAGAAATTTCTTTTTTTCCTCTTGGCACAAATGATTGGACTCCACCAAAGGCTAATTTTGCCTACCAACAAGAGTCTGACATGATTTGAGAAGAATATGAGTTTTGCTCTGCGTCGCCTTGTTTTTGGAATCGTCTTACCCGCCACCCCTCTCCTAATGAAAAACATGTCGATTATTTATTTGTTCTCTGAGGTTAAAGTGCTAAAAACTAAACCAACTAAATGCAAGTACCGCTTTTTGACAAGACATCAAAAAAGTTGCAGGAAAAGTTTTGTACATTCTGAAGACAATGCTGTCTCCCAGCAGGAGGTTCAAAGTCAGGTTGCCTTTTCTCATCATCATCATCATCATCATTATCATCACAACAAGAAAAATATTCAGATGCCAATATTGCCAAACGTAAGATGTTATAAATCTTAGATGAGCGTTGGCGGCTCCAAATTAGCAGGGCTAGGTTCCCCGCAGTCTAGCTCTGCAGGGAGAGCAATGGAAGGAAAAGCTCCAGGAAAAAACAAAAAAACAAAGCAGTTGTTAAAAATGTATTTGGAAGTGTCGGGGGAGCCTGAGGAGGAAGATGATGGACAAAAACATCTTCATCCCAAAATGAGGAGGCGGGATTTTGTCTTCTTGTCAACAACTTATTTACAATTCGGGCAATAAATATCTTATTTTGTTACTGAAGCGAGATAACGACGCATGTTTGAGTGACACCAATTGGATGAATACAATCATGCAGCCATATGACTTACAATAGATTCCGCCATGTTTGCTTGCAAAACTCGTAGCAGATGTGTGCGCTTTTTCAGCATAGCGTCCCTGATCCACTAGTGCAGAAAAGTGGTTAAGATTGTACAACTGTCTGTGTCTTTTGTGTTGTGTAATATTATTTTGACTTCAAGATAGTGCCGCGAAAGTGGCTGCCTTCATAGCAGCTCCTGTATTTTGTTCTTCTACTTCTTTTCCTTTCCTCTTCCTCTCATAACTTTGCTGCTGTAAATTGGGATTTTCTCTTTTGTGAGACGAATAAAGGTCAATCTAATCTAACATAATTCCTTTTATCACTTTGCTGCTGTGAAATGTAAATTTCTCCATTGCGAGTCTAATAAAGGCAAAACCAATCCAATAATAGTCCTACAAATATCTTCATAGAAGTCATAAAAAAACAAAAGTAGTTTTAGTATTGCTTAACTTGTTCAAACACTATATAAACGAATGTGTCTATGTCATTGTATTTTTGACAGCAGCCCTCATTTCAAGATCATATAATTCCAGACCCATATAATTTAGGAATTAACTCGTTTTTTTCTGATGAAAGAAGAGAGTCTGTTTCTTACGCTGCATTGAATGTTAATGTAGTAGTTAAACTCAATATTCTATAGGTCCTGGAATTCAAGTAACTGACAAAAACCCTGGCACTGGCATAGACATATTTTTGTATGTCTGACAATGAATGAGTTAATGGACAAGAGCAAAACACATTGAAGAGAAAATAGAAGTAGATAAGCCAAGCAAATGGGAAGTTTCATCAAAAGGAGACAAAAAGATGATTGCCTATGAGTGAATATTCCAAACGAGCGGTGAATATGAAAAATCCTCCCTCAAGTTTCACTTGAGCGCGCCAAGTTAATGACAAAAATATGAAATCAAAGCGGGACACACAAATGAGTAAAAATGATCTTCACGCAGGATATGAACTGTGAAGATTTTGCAGGAGAGCGTGTTGTTTACCGTCTTGTTGTTGTCCCGTGACTGCCATGAGGACTCTTCCTCCTTTGAGCTCCACGCTGAGTCCGAGTGCCGAGGCTCCTCGGGCGTGCAGTAGGGTCCCGCAGTTCTTTAGACTCTTGAACTTGAGTGACAGTTCCTGCTCATCATTCTCCTTGTCGTGGCTCCACCAGTACGTCACCGCGCTGTCCTTGCCGTCCAATGACATCATGTCGGAGACTGACCGTTGTGAGGCAGGATACAAATGACAAGAAGGATTCTTTTTTTTGTGTAGTGCGCACCCTGATTTGATCAACCCAAAAAGAAAGATAAGGACAAGAAATCCAAGCTTCAAACTCAAAACCTGATTCTGAAACCTCTTTGGAGCACGAATCCTCTCTTGACACCCTAAATTTTCAAACTCGAGTCCTGGTTTGACATCATAGTTCTACCTTGAAACCCTATTTTATAAACCTTGAACCTGTCTTGAAACCTTACTATCAGAATCAGAATCAGAAAACCTTTATTCGTCCCACAATGAGGAAATTTGCAGTCCACAGCGGCGATTTTAAAATGGGTGGGGTGGGGGGCGAAAGGATAGAAAACAAGATATTCTAAGCATAGCAAAATAAAAATGTCAACTGTATACTGTAAATGTGCAAAACCGTTTCATTAAAAAAACTGTACATAGTGCAATTATCAAGAAAGCCCTATGAAGCCCTAACTGTTGTCTAAAACTTCTATTTGAAACTCTAAATTTTGTTTGTACAGTATTTTGAGCCCAGGGTGCAAACTCTTAATTTTATATTCTACCTGTGGATTGAAACCCTAACACTGATTAGAACAGTAATGTGCAGTCAGGGGAGGCAGGTGAGGCTGTGCCTCACGTGTCATAATGGAAATATCAAATGACAAAATAAATTAAACAGTTATATTTATTTAGTGATTTGTACTTTAACATTCTTTTCCATTTAATTTCACCATTTTTGGATATTTTTTTCAAAATCACTTAATTTTCACATTTACCGTTCAGATACTAAGTGGAGACGAGCGGTGAGGCAGCAGCCGGCTGAGCCTCACCATGGATTGCGCAATTACTATGCTAACTGCTGGCTTGCTCTGCAGTGAGACTGCATTGCTGTCCCTCTACATATCGCTATTAAAAAGTGTTCAAAAGCTTTTAGTATATGAACTAAATTTCTACAGTTTAGCTGGTGTATACAATGTACAGTCACTGTTGACTTTATTTCATAGAATTTGTCAAATACACCCTGCTTCTCTCTAATGCTTGCTTTTTGGGAGGGTCCACCACCACCACCTGGCAAACCACGAAAGTCTTATTTGTAACTTTAATCTAAATTTCTAACTGTGAGATGAAGTTGAGTTCCACCCACGTTTAAAACAGTAACGTTTCTCTCATGTCTTTGCTTTCCAGCTCATCTTCAATAAAATACTGAATGTCAACGTGTGAAATGCAGAGTTGGTGTTGTTTCTCAGCAAGAGAGCGAGCAAGGTGAGAATGAAAGCCCGAATGTGCTTCTGCTGCTGTTAAAGCAGCAGGAAAACAAAACATCATTCGAAGGGGAAAAAGATGAGGTGCGATGGGATGTTTTTATCTTCCCACATGAAAGTTTGATGGTTAGCGGAGGCGGGCGACTCACTGTAAGAGCAGCCATAGACCTCCAGCCGCAGTCCGATGCGTCCGCCGGGGTTCCAACCCATGGGAAGCAACCGTAGGAAGCGAGCGACGGCTGATTGCTGCAGCTTGTGTTGCACCACGCTGTCCGCGTTGACGTTGCCTGAAAAAGACTGAAGACCACCAAAGACATCAGCAGCATCAGGAGCACGGTATTTTTCACGACACATTTTCAACTAATACGTCAATAAGTGGTTGGTTGGCCTTATGTGTCACTTCATTTCGTGAAGGTATCCCAATACTTTTGCGCATGTGATCTTTACTTCCCGTATAGGCCACCTCGATACCTCTGTCCACATTTAGCTCACCTATCTAAATCAATACAACTCTTAATAACTATTTTATGACAATAGAACTGCGACTCACATAAAAAGTGTGGTGTGATTTACTACAAGTCCACTAGAGGATACCGTTAGCCAGAAAATAAGACCACCGGAAGTAGTCGCCGAAAACATGTCAGCTATTTGAACACCTACACTGTCTGTAAGTAAAGAATCTGCTTAAAATTAGATATCAAGTAGACAGGATGAACTTAGTACAACGATCACATTTTGGCTAGTTTGTTAGCTCTGTCGGCTAAGTTCACTCACATTTATATTCGAAGTTACATGTTGGCTAATGTCCTCAAAGAAATTGTTTCAGAGGTGACGCTGTTTTTAGGTTAATAGTTTTACCTTGGTGGAGTTACAGTGAGGTTAGTATTATTTTGTAACCCTTTCAGGGATAACGGATATGACAGTGGACAGCTTATCAGGTTGTCAGGTGAAAGGTTATTATTATTAGTGCATGAAAGGGTTAATTGTGTATGTAAGCAGAATTGTGTAACAAAAAATACAGAGTGAAGCAATTTCTGAGGAACCACATCGAGAGAAAACTGGGGGAATTTTTCCGTGAGATGTTGTCATGAAGATTTTTCAAAGCTGTGCCTTGGCAGAGGTCTGCACTCTAATCAGTGGCATCAAATCAAAAACTACAAAGGATACTAAAAAGGACATTTGGTTTGAAAAGTTGGGATCCAGGTGAAATTCTGGGACTTTTTAACACTAGCCCTTGAGGGAGAACTTACTACAGCGTCCAGCTTATGTTACGGGGTGCATGAATGATTTGATATATGGTTGTGTTTTATATACGAGACCATTTTCCAAGAAACCTTGTGGACATGGCCGAGAAATGCACTCAACTGTGTCATAAACTCTCAAAAATGGTCAGATTGTGGAAATGAATGGGAAAATGGTGTGTGAAGTTGGGTTCTAGAATTTGTGCACATACTCCGATGCTGTCCTCCAGCCGGTGTTGCTTCCAGTTGTGACCAGTGTCGCTGAACATAAGCAGATAGGATGTCAGCCAATCGGAGCTGCCATAGCGCCCCTGCGTGGAAACCGCCGTGATGGTGGTGCGCTCCCCAAAGTCCACTTGCAACCACTGAGAAGATTCGGAGGCTAGCGGAGACCAACCGCCTGCTCCTAAAAACAAATTCATGCATTGTGATAAAAAAGGAATTTTGCTAACATTTGTAAACAGCTTGGCTTTGGCAGAGGTCTGTTGCATTCTAATAAAAATCCATCACAAAGGTGACTTTTGAGAAAGGAATTTTGGTGTCAGAGGTTGGTGTTAAAGATTCTTGAGGTTTTTTTTTGCTTGCAGTTCATCCTTGGTGAACTGCTGTTTGCGAAATATTTTGGAAAATGTTAAGCAATTAAGATGTGAGTAGATCCCCCTCCAATTTCTGAACTATTTGAATGAACCTTATTTCTTTTCACATGTTAACTGGGCTCTTGTCATGTAAATGACTTGATTTTGAGGGGGTGGATGAATGATTACGAGGCGCAGGGCCGAACGTGGTAGGTGCGAAATCCCTCTCTCCCTTAATTAAGACTGGGAAAAAGCAAATTGTGACATGTGAACTTTGAAGGGACTAAAAGGTCAAAGGTTAATCACCTCTGGAAGACGAGACAGCAAGCGGGCGTTTGAACTTGTCAAACGCAGAGATGAAAGGAAAATTGGGGAATGGCAAATCAATGTATGATGGAGGGATACCTTGGAAATTTTTTGAGCAGCCTGTTTATTTCAAGTCCAAGAATATATAGCCTCAGTCTCTCATATTCAGGTATACCGGAGTCATTAAGAGATGTATAATTGGATTCATTGTTGTTTTCCAGTCGGATACAGGTCAGTTTTTTGTGGTACTTTTATGTTTTATAGTTAATTGTTACTTGTGATACCTTTTGTGTCCCTACGTTTCCTTCTAAATCCTACCATTTCATGATCATTACATTTCATATTACATTTCATTCATAATATCTTTTTTGTGTGTGTTTATCGTAATTTCACTGGATTGTCTTTGTCTTTTATCATTACACATACTTTATTTTGATTTATTTTATTTTATTTTTTAAGTACATTGGGTCAACTGTTCAGAGTAATGGAGAGTGTAGAAAAGAGGTGAAGAAGCGTGTGCAGGCAGGCTGGAACGGATGGAAAAAAATGCGCGGTGTAATATGTGATAGAAGGGTTTCAGCTAGGATGAAAGGAAAGGTGTATAAAACGGTGGTGAGACCAGCCATGATGTTTGGACTTGAGACAGTGCTACTGAAAAGACAGGAAGCAGAGCTCGAGGTAGCAGAGATGACGATGTTGAGGTTTTCTTTAGGAGTGACCAGGTTGGATAGGATCAGGAATGTGTTTATAATAATAATAATAATAATAATAATAATAATAATAATAATAATAATACATTTTATTTCAAGTGCCTTTCAAAGCTCTCAGGGATACTTTACAGTCACAATAATACATCAAATACAATTATAAATAGAAACGAGATAAAGCTACACAGAAAATGCAATTTTAAATAGGTGCGTTTTGAGATGGGATTTGAAGGTGGGAAGAGAATCGATGTAACGAATGTTGAGAGGAAGTGAGTTCCAGAGTTGGGGGCAGAGCAGCTGAAAGCTTTAATCAGAATCAAAATCAGAATCAGAATCATCTTTATTGCAAAGTATGTAGAACACACAAGGATGTTAAATGTATAAAGAAGAATTTTAAAGTTGATTCTATATTTGACCGGGTGGCAGTGGAGCTCTTGAAGGACAGGGGTGATGTAGTGAAAGGATGAGGTTGTGGTGATGATCCGGGCTAAAGAATTCTGGACGTTTGTGGAGAAGTTTCTGAGGGACACCAAGGAGAAGTGAATTGCAATAGTCAATCCGGGAGGTGACAAGACTCTGAACAAGGATAGCAGTGGTATGAGGGGTGTGAGATGGGCGAAGACGATTGATATTGCGTATAGGTGGAAGTACGCAGATCGGGTTATTTATATGGGAGTGGAAAGATAGTGTGCTGTCAAGGATGACACCCAGGCTTTTGACATGATGGGAGGGAGAAACGGTCGAACTGTCAATAGTGAGAGAGAAACTGTGAGCTTTGCGTAAGGTGGATTTGGTGCCAATGAGGAGAATTTCAGTTTTTTCGCTGTTAAGTTTGAGGAAGTTATGGGTAAACCAGGATTTAATTTCAGAGAAGCAGAGTGAAAGGGAAGAAGGTGGAAGAGAGGCGTCGTGTTTGCTGGAGAGATAGAGCTGGGTGTCATCTGCAAAGCAATGAAAGTGTATACCAAATTTATGGAGAATATTGCCGAGGGGAAGAAGGTAGGTGATAAAGAGGAGAGGTCCCAGGACAGAGCCTTGGGGCACACCAGAAGGTACAGGGGAGGACTGTGAAGTAAAGGAGTTAATTTGGATGATCTGAAAGCGGCCAGCGAGATAAGAGTGGAACCAGTGTAAGGGCGTATGGGTGATCCCTGTGGAGGAAAGTCTGTCAAGGAGGATGGGGTGAGAAATGATGTCAAAAGCTGCAGTGAGGTCAAGAAGGACGAGGGTGGAGAGTAAACCGGTGTCAGCTGCCAAAAGAAGATCGTTTGTGACTTTTAAGAGAGCTGATGTATTGTGCTGGGGGAGGAAACCAGATTTGAATGGTTCGTAGAGATCGTTCTGGGAGAGGTGAGAGTGTATATAGGGGGGACAACTCATATTAGAGGCTTTGGAGAGAAAGTCAGAGAGGCCAGACTGAGATGGTTTGGACATATCCAGAAAAAAATATCCTGTGACTGTAAAGTATCCTTGAGAGTTTTGAAAGGCGCTTATAAATGAAATGTATTATTATTATTATAATATCGGGAGAAGGATGCTGAGACCGAGAGGAAAATCAAAGAGGAGGTTTATGGATGTTGTCAAAGAGGACATGAAGGTATCTTGTGAGTTCATCCATCCATTATGTGAGCCACACCATTTAACTTCGAGAATTGAAAATATGACGTGGAGTGCCATTTCTGAATTTGTTTGTTCGTTTTTTTTCATACTCGGGTGCTGATAAAGCGCTGGCCATGGCCTGTGGGTAATGTTTTTTTTTCCACAAGGGGGCAGCATTTCCCATCTTTCCATGTTCGCGCTTTGTTCCAGTGCTACATAAACCAATATACTGCATATGTATTGCATTGTATTTTGGACAACCGCCCTCATTTCAAGCTCATATAACTCCAGACACATAAGACATGAACTTTTTTTCTGATGAAAGAAGAGAGTCTAAGGTTTCTAACGTTGTATTGAATGTTTATGTCGTCCTAAAACTCATATTCGGTGGGTCCTGGAATTCAAGTGACAATGACAAAAACTTTGGCGCTGGAGTGGACACATTTTTGCATCATCATCTGGTAGTGAATGAGTTAATTGTGTTTATTCCAATATGATTTCATGTCATTGTGTTGATTGTATGAATAATTTATGATAGTGTGATGTACGATATTTAATGTAATTCATTTTAAAGGACATTTTGAAATCAATTCGTAAAGTCCTGCCCCTTGCTTGAAAGGTCGTTTGCCAGCTTTCTCTGAGTACCAAACCAATCCAAGTGGACAAATCCTCGTGGAACAAATGGCATCTCACCTTTTGACCATTTGCTCTTTGCCAAAAGTGAATTCTGAGTGTATTCCTCTGTCACTTGTCTCCTTTCGTCAACTGACACCCAACTCCTCTCAATTTGTCTGCCTCAGCGTAGCAAGCAAAGCCGCCGTAGCGAAGAAGAAGGAGGCCAACTGCCAAGACGACGGAGCCAACCAACCAATACGATGACCTTAGCATATACAGTACAAGACGTTTAATAATGCAAAGACATTCCAGCTGACATCACAAAAGATAATCAGGAGGGTGAAAGGAAATCCTAGTCTCATTTGGACTCGTAATGAAAAAGTCACATGCTCACACAACAACTTCAAACTACTTACTCGCTCACTTAGAAACTACTGTTTTTCAAGTGGGCTAGTCACTTCAAGTAGTTACCTCCTTAAACCTTTCAGTTACAGTGGTAACTATAGTGGACAGCTTATGTTATCACATTACGGGGTGGGTGAAAGCATTTATTTAATTTTACTTCTGTCAACAATCTACTTGCTTTAATCTGAATCAGAATCTGAAAGCCTTTAATGGTCCCACAATGGGGAAATTTGCCATTCACAGCAGAAATTTGAAAGGAGGTGGGGGGAAGAAAAGATAAAAACAAAGTATTCCAAGCATAATAGAACAGACTACTTCAATGAGCTTCATTTAGTTGCTTGCAGTCCCGTGTGTATTACAACTACAAGTAATTTATTTCAACTAGCAAACCGACTTCAATTAATTAATCTTTTTAACATGAGCATTTAGATGGAAGTAGCTATTTGTTGTACCAGCAAAGTAGTTATGAATGCAACTGCAGTTCGTGACTGCACTGAGCTGCTATCTATCGTTGAATAGTTTATGACATTAATGATATTGCAGTGAGGATGTTGTTGTGATTAGCATGGGAGTTTATAGCTTGTTTGGTGCTGGTAAGTGACTGCAGTCATTTTTTTCAATGTTGATTATTTCCAAAAATGAATTTCAACAATATGCAAAAAAAATGGTTCTGTCACACTAATGTATTTTTTTTATATAACTGTGGGTGAAGTAGTCACAAATGATTTTACATAGGACACGCCTCTTTCACAGGAGGCTTGATTTTTCGCCGCCATATTTCTGCTACGGGTAGCCGAAGGTGACAAATTTAGTGCTACATGTTTAGCAAATACTATAACAATAAATAATATACATTTCATTCATAAGCCCCTTTCATAACACACAGGGATACAGGTTAATACAAAACAGTACTTATTTGGGGGATTAGAAGGACTATTTGAGATGACATTGCGCCTCTTTGTGAAAGGCTTGTGACATTTTTTTTCAAGGCTTCAGAATGCATCGGCCTCAAATTGATCGTTGCATTCTACGAGTTCACCACTTGATGATAAAATCTAAATGCTCAATTTCATGTACTGAACTGTAGACTGTTGCTTTAGTTACTGTTACTAGTATAGTAAGTGAAATTATTTAGTCTGTTTGTTTGGCCTTAGCCATCAGTGTGTAACACGTTACTTCCACGCGTCGATAACACCTCAGCGGTGGTGTTGCCATTCAAACAGCGCGAAATACAGCAGAAATTACGATGTCAGCCTATCATCAATCGTGTGAGTTGATTGACGTACAGGGCAACCAAACAGTTGACATCTAAATAACAGCTCATGCGTAAAAGACGTGGCTAAATGTTGAGCTAAATGTTAAGCCCTTGAGACAAAACCGTTACTACAATGAAGGCCGCGGCAAAAAATGGGTTTGACACCCTTGCTCGATCGTTGATGTAGTTAACCAGACTTTAACTTTGTTGTGTAGCTTTTTATAATCGCTTATGAGTTTTCATTTGTGTCGATGGTGAGTTGAGTTTTTCAGGTTACTTGGTTAGTCAGTCAATCTTTTTAATTATGTCATTCAATTATACCGCGACTCAGTTTCTACTTGATTCACCATCTCTCCACCGATGCCCCATAGCCGCCTTTGATTAAACTTTAATTATACTTTTAAATTCAAGTCTTAAGGGGGGAAAAAGCGATTACAGCGTCACAATTATGTTCTTGAATTCGTCGTGATTGTGTTGGCACGGCGTGAGAGCGTCAAGAAGCGCTCAGACATAAAGGGCGCCATTAACATTTGCCACGCGGCATTGGGTTGCAACGCTAGCGACATGGCACGATAACCATTACAGTGGTGAGAAATTACAGCAAGATAATTCAAAAGGGAGCCAGAAGAGTGTGGGAGGGGAAATGATCTTTCACTCCAATTGGAAAAAGAGATTTGTATTCAAGATGAGAAAACTCCGCCAACAAGTGCAGCTTGTTAAGACTTGTGACTTTACAAGGATGATAAAAATAACACGATAACACTTTTGATTGACAGTCGCAGATAGCTATTAACTTAACTTATTATTGACCTTGTTTCCACTGCTCGACATTTACAGAGAGCTAGTTAGTTGGTTAGTTTAGTTTTTTTTTATCATTGAAGCATTGTGATGCATAATAAAGGCATGTTTTAGTCATTTATGTTTGTATTTATGTAAGGAATTCATTTTCAATGTTTAGTTTAACTTATTCACTGCCAGACAATGTGCAAAAATGTGTCCAGCCCAGTGCCAGGGTTTTTGTCATTGTCACTTGAATTCCAGGACCCACAGAATATTGACTTTTAGGACTACATAAACATTCAATACAGTGTTACAAACCTTAGACTCACTTCTTTCATGAGAAAAAAAGACTAAATTCCCAAATGATATGTGTCTGGAGTTATATGAGCTTTAAACGTGGGTGGCTGTCCAAAATATAATGCAATATGTACATACATATTGGTTTATATAGCACATGAACAACAGCTGAAACTTGATATGTTTTGGAGTCAAAACCAGTGACGTGCAGTAAGTGGAGGCAGGGGAGGCAGTGCCTCACCTGTCATCATGGAAAGCTGTCATGGAAATATCAAATAAAAAAATGAATTAAACAGTTATATGTATTCAGTGATTTGTACTTTAAAGTTCTTGTCCATTTAACTTCACCGTTTTAGGATTTTTTTCAAAATCGCTGAATTTTCACATTTACCGTTCAAATACTAAGTAGAGACGAGCAGTGAGGCACCAGCCGGCTGATCCTCGCTATGGATTGCGCAATCACTATGCTTACTGTGCTGGCTTGCTCTGCAGTGAGACCGCATTGCTGTCCTGCATATCGCTAATAAAGCGTTCAAACACTTTTAGTATATGAACTAAATTTCTACAGTTTAGCTGGTGTATATAATGTAGAGTCATGTAGAGTACATTATAAACACTGTACTCCAGTGTTTATTTTGTTTTATTTTTATCAAAACGCTGTGCGTAGGTGAGGCACACAGTTCTCCCGCCTCATGACAGGCAGGGGGCGCTTGTGATTCCAGAGATACTTCTTACTCCACATCTGCAGAATAATAGAATTAGAGACAGAAAGCTACAGTAAACAGTTAGCAAGTAAAGTGCAACCCTGCATTCATTTTTTCGTGTTGCTTGGCCTCATTTTCAGAATGGAGGATTACATATCTAAATTGAAAGAATTTTCTAAACTGGACTTTCAATCGAAGCAGGAGGTAATAATTAAAGGAACACCGGAGCTAAAAGGTTTGCTTCAGACAACGGGACACAATACTCGCTCTTTTCGGGCGGACTGGTACACACGAAAAGGCTGGCTGTGTGGATGTCCAGCAAGAAACCTTTTTTCTGCTTTTCCTGCCTTCTGTTCTCAACTTGTGACAATGTCTGGACTCAAATGGGATATTGCGACCTGAAAAATTTACAACGGAGCCTCATCAAAAATGAGGGAAGACTCAACATCAGCATCCACAATGCTAAGGTAAAGGAGAACCGGGAGATTTTAAAAGATCTCATCAATGCCACCTGCTTCCTTGCCAAACAACAGCTGGCATTTCGTGGAAATGATGAAAGTAAGGGCTCTGCTCATCGTGGCAACTATGTTGAACTTTTACATGCTTTCGCTCAGAAAGATGACAGGCTAGCGACTCATTTTAGGACATCCACTATATTTTCTAGCCTGTGAAACAGAATACAGAATGATTTAATTGAAGCAGTTGGTGATGTCATTAGAAATGACATTAAAAAGGAGATCGGTGCAGCCACATTTGTTGCTGTAGAAGTAGACGAGATTGTCATTCTCAGCACTGAAAAGACTGAAAACATACAGTCGGAACAGGACTGATCAAGGACGACTTTCTTCACTGGCAGTGATCTCCGTTGAGACAGACTTTTAAAACTGAAGAAAGATAATGAAGGCTTCTACAAAGAAGTTATCGATGCCTTTCTTCAGAAGGAGCGGCGCATGGACTAAAGGTAACACGATAAAAACGTTTTTTTTAATTATTTTTTTCTATGCTACAGTTTGTATATATAAAAAAATGCTGACATGAAATTTTAAACAAAATACGTTAACTGTTTCCAATCAAATGGTGAATAAACTACTCTGTAGAGTTCATATGTTTGTAAATCTGACTATGATGACGTCAGTGCCTCACCAGCCATGAACCTCACCGCACGTCACTGGTCAAAACATCAGGAGAGCCCTCACTAACTGTGGGTACCCTCAGTGGTCATTCAACAAATGTCAGAAAGAAAGAATAGGTAATGAAAACCAAAATGAAACCAAAAATTCTCAAGATACAAAAAGGAGAGGATTAGCAGTAGCTTACATTGCAGGAGTTCTGAAAAACTACAAATAGTCCTTTGGCAACACAAAATTCCGACTTATTATAAAGCGATAAACACGTGAAGGCAAAAATTAGTGCATCCAAAAGATAGGCTGCCAAATGAAAAACAAAGTAATGTAG
Organism: Hippocampus bargibanti; assembly: GCF_051943395.1. Classification (NCBI taxonomy): domain Eukaryota; kingdom Metazoa; phylum Chordata; class Actinopteri; order Syngnathiformes; family Syngnathidae; genus Hippocampus; species Hippocampus bargibanti. The sequence goes on along the minus strand of NC_142744.1, from coordinate 13,301,285 downwards.
TTTATTCCATACATTGTAAGAATGAAAATTGTAAAGAGCAGTACATTGGGGAAACTCAACAAATTCTCAAAAAAAGTCTTTATCAACATCGCAGGGATAATACAAGTGGGCCTCAATCGGCAGTACATTTGCACCTAAAAGCTAGCAACCACTCATTTGACGACAATGAGGTTAAAATCTTAGCGAAATAACATAGATGGTTTGAAAGGGGGGTAAAAGAAGCGTTTCTCATAAAACAACAACAATCCTTCATTAAACCGGTCTGGTGGGGTGAGGTTCAATTTGGATCGTTCATACAATAGCCTGCTTAAGCAACACAGGTTAGGCAACATTCGTAATGCTGATGAGGTGATACCGGAGGGAGTGGGGCAAACAGGCCAGTCGTTAGTCAGTAATGTAGCAACAATCAGTGGGGCCACAGGGAGTGGTCCTCTGCTCCCCCCAACCTGAGAGTAGGGACCTATCATAGCTGTGCCCGGCGCCGCCATGTCTGGACATTAGGGATATATAAATAGGGCCGATACGACCAGTCAGACTTTAGTTCGCTGACGAAGCCTCTTGGATAGGAGGCGAAACGTCCGACACCTTCAAAAAAGTACAGATGACGGCTGAAGACACCTTCTCATCAACAGCTGAAACTGGAACAAAGCGCTAACATGGAAAGAAGGGAAATGCTGTCCCTTGTGGAAAAGAAAAAAAAACATTGCCAGAGGCCATGGCCAGCACTTTATTGGCACCCAAACAAGAAAAAACAAAACTCGAACAAATTCGGGAATGGCACTCTACTTCATATTTTCAATTCCCGAATAAATTTGTTAATGGCAGTGAATGACTTAATGACTTTAAATGAGTCAGGTACCGTACATGTGGTATATCAAAAGGCTTTGGACAAAAAGAAAAACTTGGGAAGTACTGAAACCCGACAGAACAAAAGCAGCTTGGCTCAGACAAACGCTGGTCTTTGTTTGTGTTGCAGAACTTTGATTAAAGGTGAGGCAAAAGAACAAGAGGATTTATTTTGCTGCACTCAGCTGGCAGTGAAATATTGCTGACAGAAAAAAAAAAAAAACCAACCTGATGATGGGGGTGAGAATCGATGGTGATAAAATGCAATCTAACGAGGGGACGCAACCACTCGGGTGTCGCTGGCTCACATTATCCATATTCATTTAGGCCAAGGCTGGTATTCTCCTCACTGGCGCACACTTTCATTGAGTGATTCATTTGTTCGCTTCATGCACACTGTGATCCGGTTGGTGCGTGTACTCTAATCGGTTATAGAGTTGCAATCGATTAGTCTATGGATTAGCATGTTGATTCATCTCTGAATAGGATGTTTTACTTGCCTTTTTTCAAATATGGTCAAATCTCGGTTTTCAAACGTCTTGGTTCCCGACTAATTTGGTTTTCAACCAAAAATGTCAGGTTTCTTTATGCCTTGGTTTACAATCGAAAGTCTGTTCTCGACCAAATTGAGCGCACCTGAATGCATCACTCGACTGCCCTCCGCTTCCTTATATGTCACTTCCGTTTTTCGCATCTCATTGTGACTGACACATTATCCTCGTGTAAGCGTTCCGTTGTGAGCAGGCGTGTTTGTATTGTCCAATCACGATTAAAAAAAAGTACATTGTTATATTGTTTATAATGGGACATGTTTCGGTTTTCGACCAAATCAGTTTTCAAACGGGTTTCTGGAACAGATTATGGTTGAAAACCAAGGTTTGACTTTACCAGAAAGGATTTCAAATTGTCAGTGCAAAATAAATTCCAACTTTTAAAATTTATATTAATAATACTAATAATAACTACTACTACTAACTACTACTACTACTACTACTACTATAATAATAATAATAATAATAATAATAATAATAATTGTGTAGTTATCTCAGTGTTGTTCATTTTCTGGTTTGGGCCGTAACATGTCAACATATATCATAACTGTAATTATCTTATTCTATTTTGAAAAAAAAAATAACACTGACAGGTCATTCTGCTTTCATGGAAGAAATCTGTAAGAATGGCGATTTGAGAGGCAGAATTTCCGGAGAGTTGTACAATTTAAATTTTGTCAAAATTGAATATCAAAAAAATATAATCAAACGTTCTAATTGTTATTTACTGTGTGAGGATTCTGCTCCATGTATCACAGTGTGTGACTTGTTTAGCCACCTTTGTAACAGCCGGCGAATGTTAATAGCAAAATGTAAAAAAGTGTTTTATCATTCTTATAGTTTCGTCTTAACCGCCTTTCATTAAGTTTTCCACATGTATGACATTTAAGTATGACATTTAAAAATGTTAAAAGGCTGGCTGGCGTGACGCGAGGTGACAAACGACGCAAAATTACAACCTGTCGGCACTTTCCACTCGGCTTCATGTGCACTGTTTGGCTCTGTGGTGGCTTCAGCCATCCACTATGGAATTGTCTGCTGGTCAGGCAGCATTACCACCCGGGATAGGAAAAGACTGGAGCGCCTTGTCAACAGGGCCAGTTCTGTCCTGGGCTGCTCGCTGGACTCTCTGGAGGAGGTGGGCAACAGACGGACGCTAGCTAAACTAAAAACTATGATGGACAGCCCCTCCCACACCCTCCTGCCCACCCTGACAGCACTGGGTAGCTCCTTTAGCCAGAGACGATTACACGCGCGCTGCAAGAAAGAGAGGTACCGCCGCCCGTTCCTACCGACTGCTGTCAGGCTTTGCAATTCGGGCGGCGGTACCTCTCTTTCTTGCAGCGCGCGTGTAATCTGTAATCTGTAATCTGTAATATATATATATATACAGTAAAGTCTCGTTATATCGATATCGGATATATCGATAGTCCCGGTGATATCGATATTTTTTCGGACTTTCTGATTACAATCTAATGGACCGAGAAGCAGTGAGAGCACATTAACGACCTACTGAGGGGAAACTTTTCACAGGTAAAGAGACAGAGATATTTTTACAAGAGAGCTTTTAACAGCTGTGGGAGGCCACAAACGTCCGATCGATGCTACCGCAAACATCACTCTGCCAGCACATTTACTCCATTGGCCAGCGGTAAGCTAGAGTTTGTTGTTGTTTTTTTTTTTTTTTTGCGCTTGTTTAGTTTGCCTGACTTTGACAAAAATCAATGGCCCCCTCTGGATCCCCGCAGATCCCCTTAATTTCCTTTATCGCTCCTGCAACAACTCCAACACTTTGTCTGCCAAGACTCATTGGAAAGTTTGTGTTGAGAATCTGAGGGTGGTCTTATACTTACATCAATTGTCATGAAGTCTTCACTTTGAATCGAACTTGGGGAAATTCGGATGATTGTGCTTAAAGGACACTTTGTATGCAAGCAGTTCATAATTTAAAACTGTTCCCAGATGTCTCAAAATTATGTCTGTATCAATCTTTCTTTCAAAAAAATATCTAGCGATCTACAGTATCTAGCTATCTACAGTATCTTTCTATCTACAGTAGCTAGCTAGCCAATTCTTGAAGCTAGCTATCTAGCATCAAGAATTCGCTAACATCATTATCTCAATCTATAGTGAGTGTCCATAGAGTTACAGCATTCCATCTTGAAGCCACTGAATACTTGGATTAATGAAGCGGTATGCCGCATGATGTTTCCAGCCATTTAAAATGCATATTTCATATATCCCGGCTAATGTATGGGATAAAGTTGACTTTTAATTTTGGAATGCAGATAATTGTGCCTGTGGTGCCTGCCGACCTATTTAATCGACATAAACAACAAATAAAATGTTTTGTTACAAATTTTATTTTGAAAATGTTTATTGCAATGACCTGTTGTGAAATTCCATTGCAATGTCACTCTACGAATGCCTCAAATTGCTCCATTAAATGACAACCGACGTCTCCGGACAAGTTGTGTCCATAATTTGTAAAATGACTTCTACTGAGCGTATTTTACAAAGATTCCACCGCATATAGCTATATTTTACGTTTTAAGACTCGCGCTGAATATTCCGGAAGTCTTGTTTTTGAGTTGGTGACGAGTCGGTACGTGACGTCACTGAAGGAACGCCCTTGACTGAAAAAAGGACGCATTGTAGCAGTCCTTCCATCACGTCAATGCATTTTGCTGTACTTTGGTCTGAAAACGTCGTGTAGCACCACAAAGAGGCAGGAGAGGGTGACAAAGCTCCATGCAAGGAATTAATCAGCCTGTGGAAACGGGCTGATTAATTCCTTACACGGCTTTCTCACCATATTCTGCCTTTTTTTGGGTGCGACATTTCCTACCCCTGATGCCTCAAAATGACACAGAATAAATTATATAATCGATTGCAAACATGTATGCTTTCTTCTTCAGAACTATTTGAATTATATTCATAACTGGATGAGTAACAAGAAAGATGAGTAACATTGTTTTGATTCTCGAGCAAGGCAAGACGTCTTGCCGTGACACCACGAACATGGGGGCAGGACCTTCTGAAACTGGCCACTTCCGGTTTCAAATTGAAGTACTTTCTAGACACTTTAAGTCATTTTTATTGGTGTTTTGCATTTGACTAAAAGTCAGTTAGGAAACAAAAAAGTGACGTCGGTTGTCCTTTAAACTTCTATTTTCAAAGACAGGTGGACTTGCGCTTGGTATTAAACTGGTGCGTCTTCATTTTTGTGCCAAGGCAAGTCTGGTTTGGGAATTTGGCAAACCACACTACGTCTCGCTGAGTGTTCTGGCATTTCTATTACTTGCCCCAATTGACAATTTAATGACAGAAAGTACACATGATTTTTGATCAGGTGTACCACAGAGACTGACGAAAGGGTGTCATACACAGACACAGTTAAACCTGATTGGGCATTCTGAAGATGATAATAAGGGGCCCTGCTGTGGAACCCTGGGGCACACCAAAAATCTAACATTGGATTGGATTGAATTGGATTTGCCTTTATTAGTCTCACAGTGGAGAAATTTACATTTCACAGCAGCAAAGTGACGAAAGGAATGAAAGTAGAAAAACAAAATACATGAGCTGCTGTAAACGCAGCCACTCTTGTGGCGCCGTCTTGAAGTCAAAAGAACAAAAAAGACTAAATAACAAATAATATGACAGCACATTCCTGGTGTATTATCCTTCGAACAATGTCCGGGGAGCCAACAGATGCTTACCAATACCCAATGACGCACATCTATCGTCCATTGCAATATCACAGGTGGAATATCAAAGTTGGGCCCAAGTGGCAGCCAATATTATAATTGATAATTGTATTTGCACACCCCAGCAGAAAACCAAAATGTCCATAGGTCCTTATGAAGGTCTTGATTTGCACTTACCACCTCGTTTGTTGAGCTTGGCAAAAACAGGAGCGTGACTAGCAGAAAGCTGGGAGGAACTTCGGAAGGCTGACGACGGCAAGTTGGACACCAGAGCTCTCTCGCATGTGTCTGTGGATGCAAAACAGTGAAAAGGATCACAAAGCATAAAATCACTCACAGGTGTCACCAGTGCCTTCAGTTGGTAACAATCTTAATAGTTCATCTTATCAAGAGATGTGGGACAACAGTGTCAGTTTTGTCCCAACGTTATCATCTGCAATTTCTTCCATTTTTCCGGTTTTCTTCACATAGATGCCTCAATACTTTTGCCCAATTCTCTTGTGAAGGTGAGGGATACCTCGAGAGAACATGCCCATTGAGGGAACATGTGTTAAGTGCAAGAAGATGAAATAGAAGTATTATTTTGTCCTTTTAAGAGTCTCTCAAGAGCGGTAAAGGAAAAATGGCCAACATGGACGTGACTCCGATGACTTCCTAGAATGTTAAGCGAGTGCACCTTGCCGCCCGTCACAGCACTTGTTCTTTTTTTCAATGCTTCTGCTGCACTTGTACAAGACGCTGGAGAAAATAATTTCTTTTCCTCGTGTTTATCATTCAGGACATGTTCCCCGCAATGCCGCCAGGAAATATATCTTTCAATTTTCGGAAGACTCGGTCAGGGGAAAGATTTGGAAATTAAGCTTTCGAGCCAAAGGTTAAGAGTTCATCTTCGGGTTTCATGGTTGGGTTTGCGGGTTTAAGATACCATTGCAAGTTCGAGGTAGGGGTTCTGAAAAACTTGCAAGACAAGGTGTTAATGTTCTTTAAATTCAAGCCAAGGTCAAAATTTCAAATTGTGGTTTCAAGCTATCATTAGTGCTTCAAATTAGCGTCACAGTGTCAAATTGGAGTCTTAAACTGGTCTAAGGTTTCAAATACGGAATAGGGCTTCAATTTGGGGTGTCAGACCAGGAATAGGGTTCCAGATATTGGTTTTAAAACCTGGCACGGGAATGGACACGTCGTCTAGCATCGAATGAGTTCAACACGGGTTGGTCTTTCAAAGTTGAGTTTTATGCAAGGGCTAATATTTCAAATGTTGGTTTCAAACCTTTGGGGAGCAATTCAAATTTCGGCTAGGGTGTAAAAATGGGGTTTGAAATCTGGGGTGGTGTTTTGAATTAAGGCTTTAGCGCTAAGCTAGAAGTCCACAAAGAAGTTCACACTCTCGAACCAAGACCAGAGATGAATAGCGGATCACCACCAATGCAGGCATGACATTTAAGAAAGATAAATAGATCGAATTCTAGATTCCTCTAATCATAATAATACATGTTTTTTTGTAAAAGGTCAGCCATTTTAATTGCGCGCAATCTACAAGAAGGATGTCAAAATTAATCTTAGTTCTGCACCAATTGTTTCGATTGGTTACATTGTTCTTTGGAAATGCCAAACAGGAGCTACAAGTCGTCTACTGTAACGTATTTTGTCTCCCCCCAAAAAAAACATTCATCTCTCCTATCATACTGCATCTATTGCACAACATCTACAACGATTTATACTGTATTTATTTGGATCATAGCTCACTACTTGTATAAAATTATGCATTTGTGTGTGGGAAGATGAGAAGCTTGCAGAGTCAGGAAGAGTTCAAGAGTAGAGCTACTGCTCCGCTGCATCAAAAGTCGCCCTATGAGGTGGTTCAGGCATGTTAAACGGTCACCATAAAATATTGCGTTAACGCTGAAAGGCAAACATTTACAAGCTGCTAGGACAGTTGCTGTGTCTACAAGAGGTACAGACTAAATAGTGCGGCAGCTAACTGGCTAACTAGCATGGGTAACGGTGGTTCAAAGCCCCATGAGGTGGCTTGGGCATCTTATGAGACGGTGACCCAAACATATTGCTTATTTGGAAGGAAAATGTTAGCAAACAGTTCAGAGAGTTGCTACAATGTTAGCAAACAGTCAGAGAGTCACTACAGAGGCTGATAACTGGCTAACTAGCATGGCTAATGGACGTTGAAACCTGAGTAGAGTACAGTAGCTACTCATTTTCAGAGTTATTTGAACCCTTTCATGTAAGCTGATAACATGATAAACTGTGCACTGTAGTCATGACTCTGCCTGAAAAGGTTAGTTAAAAAAATATTCCATTCGTATTTTCTTTTTACATTTGCTGATGTACCCACAAACAGCATTGAGTGAGATGAAAATTTCTACCTGTAATTGTGATGAAATGAATCGCGATACTTTTGCTCATGGTAACACACCATCAAACTGTTAACACCGTTCCAGGCCCATATCCAGAACCATACCTATTGTAGTGTGTGATATTATTATTGTACAGCTGAAATTAGAAATGTATCTATTGCACAGGTGTCAAAGTCAAGGCCTGCGTATTTTCCGTAAGTTTGGCATTCACTTTCACTGCTTCGCGGATGACACCCAACTCTACCTCTCTAGCAAACCCGACGCCTCTCTTCCACCTTCATCCCTCTCACTTTGCCTCTCAGAAATTAAATCCTGGCTTTCCCATAACTTTCTCAAGTTTAACAGTGACAAAACCGAACTTCTCCTTGTCGGTACCAAATCCACCCTCCACAAAACTAACAGTTTCTCTCTCACCATTGGCAGTTCAACCGTGTCCCCCTCCCCTCAGGTCAAGAGCCTGGGTGTCATCCTCGATAGCTCACTATCTTTTCAGTCCCATATAAATAACATAACTCGGTCTGCTTATTTCCACCTCCGTAATATTAACCGTCTCCGTCCCTCGCTCACCCCTCACACCACTGCTATCCTTATCCACAGTCTTGTCACCTCCCGCATTGATTATTGCAACGCACTTCTCTTCGGTATCAATCAGAAATTTCTCCATAAACTCCAACTCGTCCAAAATTCTTCAGCCCGGATCATCACTAGAACCCCCTCCTTTCACCACATCACCCCTGTCCTCCAGCAACTCCACTGGCTACCTGTTAAACATCGTATCGAATTCAAAATACTTCTCTTTACATTCAAAGCGATCCATAACCTTGCCCCTCCCTATCTTTCTGACCTGCTTCAAATCTCTGTTCCCTCTCGGTCCCTCAGATCCTGATCCTCCCTTCACCTCTATGTGCCCTCTGCCCGTCTCACCACGATGGGATGCAGAGCTTTCAGCCGCTCTGCTCCCAAACTCTGGAATTCTCTTCCACCCAACATCCGCAATATTGACTCCCTCCCTATTTTCAAGGCTCACCTCAAAACCCACTTGTTTAAAATTGATTTCAATGTATAGTTCTATCTGCTATTTCATTATGTATCATTTTACTTATGGTTTTATTGTTATGTGCTTTGTTTTATTGTTTTTATTGTAAAGTGTCCTTGGGTGTTTTGAAAGGCGCTTGAAATAAAATGTATTATTATTATTATTATTAAATCCGGCCCGCCACATCATTTTTTTCGACCCGCGAAAGCAGATCAAACTTGTTAAATTGCATGATGATTGCTAAAATCTGAGCCAAAATTTCATATTTTTGGATGTCAACCACAATAAAAGTAATTATTCTTGACTTCAGATTTGAAAACGAGTTATTCATTAATTTGCTGTGTGCTCTATATGTAATATTTGAAGGGATTTAAACATTCTAATGGGTTCCCCAAATTCATAATGGCCCTCGAGAGGAAACCATAACTACAATGTGGCCCGCGGCAAAAAAATGACTTTGACACCCCTGATCTATTGCTTTGATCAGATTATCTGTCATAGTTATGAATACCCTAGATCAGCGGTCGGGAACCTATGGGTCCCGAGCCATATAGGGGTCTTTTGATGATTGCATCTGGCTCGCCGATAAAATTAAATACATAGTCTCGCTTTTTCGCTGTTAATTTCCAGTTTGGGCGGCAGTTGGCGGACAGCGCATTTTTGACTGGCTGATACTGACCTATGGCCATTGATGTCGAAACCGTTAAACGCCCCCTTTTAACTATGCCTGACGAGTAAAAAAAAAACATGAAACATGAAACAATACCATGAATGAAACAGTTGAATATCAGTGGCACTTTGACAAGCCTCATGCTAACGTTAGCATCAATATACTTCTGCGAGAGAGAGCAGAAAGCAAGCGTGCAAGCTAATGAGCAGTGTGCAGACTAGCGAGCAGCAACTTTGATTATGGACCCGGCAAGTTGACTTTCATTCCGATAGTTTGGCTGGATTTTTTTAATCATTTATGACGAATGGAAAATTATTCATATTAATGGTAGGTATAATCACAACGTTATCTTAAATAAAATTGTCACGGTTTGCGAGGTGGTGATGGCGGGTGCGGATCCCAAAAAGCAGGCAGGAGGGAGCAGGAGGTTGTTTGAGAAATTGTATTAAAATAAAGTCAGCAGGAACAAAATGTAAAACATCAAAAAGAATCAAAAGAAGACCAAAAGTAAAAGTCCGCCAAGGTTAAACAAACACATACACAATGCATGCCGCAAACAAGCAGCAAACAAACAATGAACCAGCAACGGATGGTCGTGCCGGGTGTCCTTTTAAGTGACAGTGATTATAACGACCAGCACCTGCGAGGCTGCCGGCAGGGCTGGCGTCGCTACCCGTTGGTCGCCAATCTGATCGGGACGACCAGCACCTGTGCAGGTGCAGGCGGGGCCGACAGCACCCCCCGTTGGTCGCCGACCAGATCATGACAAATATACTCTCACATTTTGTTGAAATCGTGTGCATGTTTGCGTGCGTGCGTACGTGTGTGTGTGTGTGTGTGTGTGTGTGTGTGTGTGTGTGTGTGTGTGTGTGTGTGTGTGTGTGTGCGCGGGTGGGGGTCGGGGTGGGTGTGGGTGTGGGTGTGTGTGTGGGTGGGGCTCTCACTGAAAAACATTTCAAAATATTTTATTTTTATGGCTTTCTTAGTCAAAAAGGTTCCCGACCCCTGCCGGAGATATATCTTAAATAGAATACCTTATCGATTTGTATTGGATTGCAGCCAAATTGATGGCACTTGTTTATTTTCCAGCTGTCTGCTATATGTAGTATTTTTCTTCACAGTTGCCATTTTTTAACAGTCGGCAAACTTTACCAAAGAGTTGCACCAAAGTTGAGCGGGAATAAAAATAACGAAATCAACATTTAAGGGTGTGCATCTTGAGATTGAAAATTAATCAGCCCAGAGATGGGGCCTTCTCCAGGCACAATTTGACCTCCTCCTCCCCTGCAACCCATTTAGGCGGGCTAGATAGAGAGAGAACCTACAGCTCATTGTCCAGTTTTCCTTTTTTTAACAACAAAGAGCCCAAAGTGTCCAGGATGGAGGCGGGGACCCTGAATACAGATGAGCTCCATCCATCTCCCTCTCTTTTACACACACACACACACACCCACACCCATACACACACACGCGTAAACACACGCACATGCAAACACACACGCACACTGTCTTGCTTACTTTCGCTTCCCTTTACACTGAAAAAAAATTCGCACAATGCTCTGCTGCTTTTTAGGGGTTCATTCCCATCACGTCGGAATGTTGCTTTGGTGATCGCACTCACGCGGAAAACATGAATGCACAACTTTTATTGTGCATTCTTCAACGACAAGATGCTTTTAAGTGGAAAGAAAACAGACTTTTACACTATAAGACTAATATTGTAACATGATCGGGCTACATTGTTATTTTGGAGGAGAAATGGTTGAAATTCATCATGAACAAAAGTCATACTCCTGGATCAAGTTGTGTTTTGTTTCAGTTGTGGTTTTCGGTCATTGAAATTTTTCATGAAATAACTGTCTATCTGTCTGTACGTCCATCTGGCTAACTATCTCGCTAGCTATCTTGCTAGCTATCTATCTCGCTATCTATCTCGCTATCTATCTCGCTATCTATCTTGCTATGTATACAAAGAAGAAACAAAGTTGCATTGTAATGCGCATGTTGGAATTCTTATTTCAGAATGGATGGATGTTCTAATTAGGATGGAGTGGAATTTCCCCGTTCCTTTGTTCAGTCTAGAGAGTGCAAGGAAGAAACGTTCATGCATCACAGAGGGTGCATGAAACAATTCCAAGCCTTGAGCGCTGAGAGCTAATCTAGCTTTTAGTGTCTGCTACTTCCTCACATCATTTACATTGTGTGGATGGAACAAGGTGATTAAGATCACTGCATAATTCAACAGGAGACGCCGCGCTCGTGCGTTCGCGCATCGGTTCGTGTGTGTGTATGTGTGGGCGTGTATTTGTGTGTGGTCGAGGTGTTAATTGATTAATTGAAATGCAGGGGTGCTAACAAACAGCCCGAAGGTGAAGACATGGCGCCAGAGTGCTCACCTCTTCGTTTCATTAGCGTCGTGTTAGCGCAGAATTAGCGAGCAAAGAGGCAGGAAAAGAAAGAGTGCGAGAGGACGAAAAAAAAAATGCAATGACTGCAAAAGGCTACCGTATTTTCTGGTGTGTAAGGCGCACTGGACTATAAGGTGCACCCCCAAGGAATGGTGTATTATCATTTTTTTTCCATATACTGTATAAGGCGAAGCAGACTATAAGACACACCTCCAAGGAATGAAAAAGGTTTTCCAAATATAATATACAGGTAACATCCGATTTACGACTGGCGCGAGTTATGACCACCCGTAATTACGACCACGACTGCCAGACCGTTTTTTTTTAATTCTACGGCTTCCACCGCTACAGCTGGAAATGCTGTTGAACTCCGCAGCATGTTTGCTATGCATTTGGTAGAATAAAGACTGTTCTTCTTGTTTAGATTTGTCACGTTCCGAACGAGGCAGAGAGCAGCTGACTCGTCGGAGCAAAATTGAATGTCTGGATCCCCAAGCAAGTGACAGAGACAGAGCACCATGCAAGATGATTTATTCAGAGACAACACAAAGCATTGGTCCCAAAAAGAGGATCAGGGGAATCATAAAAAATAAAGAATACCAAAAACGACGAGTGGGTGGGCAAAGGGAAACCCGACCCGCATACTACGCCAATGGCGAAAAGCAACTCGCACACGGTGGTGCCCAAAAGGAACAATCCCGGAAGATAATACTACTTATGGGATGTGGGGGGGGGGGGGGGGGGGGGGGGGGGGGGGGGCTCGGACCGAGCACCGAAGATATAGAAATCCAGGGTAAGACAAAGTACAAATACAAGTTGACAACATCCCGTTTTCGTACCCCGTGCCCTGATGAAGGAGGTGGTGGAGGCAGGGAGGCGCAGCCCCGCCCCGCCCCCAGCTGTCGATCCGAACGTGACAATATCAAATAAGTAGGATGTTTATTTGCCGGAGCAGCATTGCACAAAATGACGATACAAAATAACTGTTTCTTAACAAACGCGTACAACGATTTTCTCCAGCCTGACAACATCTCACTCGCACAGCGGGGGTGTCCACCGACGGCAAGGCGTTGTTGGGTGGCGGCGCTAAAGCGGGTGGGATCGCCGCGTCGCAAACGCCGCGTCGACCTCTTTGAGACAGTTCGTTCTTCTTCGCGGCGAGGTGGCGGATTGGGCGAGTCGGTGTTGCGGACGGCCCCTGGGTCGCGCCGCGGGGTACGGCCGGGGAGAGGGCAACCGATTGGGTGACCTCTTCTGGCTTCTCCGTTAGCAGGAAGAGCGATTTTTCAACAGCTCGCATGCATAGGAAGCCGTGCGTATTTGGGTCAGCAGAAAGCGTGTGCGCCGACACAGTAATAAAAATCATAAACACGAAATATAAAATGATTAAAATGACAAGATTTATAAATGAACTGTCAACATTTTGGTATATAATAGTATATGATGAGAAGGTTTCTTCAGCCGTCATCTGTACAAAAGTGAAGGTTTCGGACGTTTCGCCTCCTATCCAAGAGGCTTCGTCAGCGAACTAAAGTCTGACTGGTCGTATCGGCCCCATTTATATATCCCTAATGTCCAGACCTGGTGGCGCCGGACACAGCTATGATAGGTCCCTACTCTCAGGTTCGTTCATACAATAGCCTGCTCAGGCAAAACAGGTTAGGTAACTTTCGCAATGCTGATGAGGGTCGTTATGCTGATGAGGTGATACCGGGGGGAGTGGGTGTAATAGGCCAATCGTTAGTCAGGAATGTAGGAACAATCAGTGGGGCCACAGGGGGGGGGTCCCGCGCCCCCCCCAACCTGAGAGTAGGGACCTATCATAGCTGTGTCCGGCGCCACCAGGTCTGGACATTAGGGATATATAAATGGGGCCGATACGACCAGTCAGACTTTAGTTCGCTGACGAAGCCTCTTGGATAGGAGGCGAAACGTCCGAAACCTTCACTTTTGTACAGATGACGGCTGAAGAAACCTTCTCATCGATGGACCACTCCTGTACGACTGAGAGCTTACACAGACATAATAGTATATGGTATATGGTATAAGTATATATACCATATACCATATATAGTATATGGTATAACGTTGCTTAAAAACAACAGATTGACATCGTATACTATCCTGTCGTATAAACCTCGCGTCAGCCATTTTGAATGCATTTCAACTTTCGACCGTCGTTAGTCGGATGTTACCTGTATAAATATATAAATGTTTTCCAAATACAGTATAAGGCACGCCACATTATAGGTGCTACAGTAGACGTTGGGGTTACGCACTACTTCTTCTACAAGTGGAGTCGGTGGCAGCTGACAGTAGTTGCGAGACCTGTTGTGGCTCAATAGGACTTCACATACAGTATAAGGCTCCTCTTTTTAAAGAAAATAAGGGCTTTTGCGTGCGCCTTATACACTGGAAAATGGTATACTCTTTTCAGATTTCTACTAACTTCAACAAGCATCTTACTCATTTCGACAAGTCACTTCAACTAGTTACAATCACAAATGAGCTGACTTTATGTTCCGTCGAGGAGACTAGCCCGGAACACCTCACCAGAAGGCCTCTTAATCAAATTCCCAAGCCACCTCATCAGGCTCCTTTAAATGTGGAGGAGAAGTGGCTCAACTCTGAGCCCCTTCCGGGTGGCTGAACTTCTCACTTTATCTCTGAGAGAGCCCAGACACATTGCTGAGAAAACTCATTTTGGCCGCTTTTATCCAGGATCTCGTTCTTCCAGTCACTCTCCATAGCTTGCGACCATCGGTGAGGGTGGGAATGTCCTTTTTTTTCTTTCAAGTCGATACAAATTTCAAGGACTTAGTGACTGCACTTCAAGTAGTTATTTTTAGTGACTTACCGATTACAACCCGTTTATGTTCAGAGGTTGCTTCCTTCAACTACTCACGACCAGTTTTATGATCCACTTTCTTAGATTGTTATTTCAAGTGCCTTCAAGGAGATACTTGAACTCATTTATCATTTGTGTATTACACAGAACCATTTTAGCTCGGTTATGTAGAAAACCTATTTAAAAAATGTAATTATCCACAGGCAGACTCTTAGCCATTGACTTTTTCGGTGTCATTTGCGTGAAAAGGACATCCACTACAACGATTGATTATCTCAAACCGACGCGAGCTCCAAACAAACTTCCCTTGAAAAGAATGTTTACCGCATTCTTTTTCTATTAGTGATGCATGTACAGTGAGACCTCAACTTACAAACACAACACAAACTTTTCAACTTACAAACGTCAAATTTATAAAAATTAAACCTTCTAATAAGCACTATTTTCATAATACACACCCACCACGGCTGGCGGAGTGATCTTCGGCGGAAGCACACGACCGAACAGCACCAGAGGTTAAGTTACCAACAATCCTTATGGAAGGTGACTCTCCTTCCATAAGCCATCAACGACCATCAAAAAGGTAAATAAAACATTCTTTTACAGCACAGTTTATTTCTTTAATTACAGTCCTCATGTAATGCGCCTCGCTTTCCAAACAGCAATTCCCTTTGACCTTCGACCTCCAACGCCATTCCATCAAGCCATCAATGACCATCACAAATGTAAATAAAGTGACTTTATGATACAATTCAGTGTATTTCTTTCATTACAATACAATAGCACATTTATTATACAGTAAAGTCTCGTTATATCGATATCGGTTATAACGATAGTACCGCTTATTACGATATTATTTTCATTTCCCTTGCACATTTCTAGTCTTTTTATGTATAATTAGTACCGTTTAGTACGATACCCGGTTGTTACGATAATCCGGTTATTACGGTGCTCCTTTTCATCCCCCGCCGGCCATTTTTGTTGTTTACATCGATATATCCGTCGCGCCATTGGTCAACTTGGTCACGTGTCTTGTTACGTGAGCAGCTCTCCCGAGCAGACGCCATTTTCAGACGGCAGCTCGTGTGTATCAGACGTATTCAGCCACTCTCGAACGTCATGTAAGTTATGTAAACGTTGCAGTTTTGGTTTTTCATCCATGTACAGTATTTAATTGTGTTGCATCCAGATATCTTTATTGTTTGCAACAATCACTGTTTTTCATATGATTGTACATGCTGGCGTTCGTGGCTTCGTGTGAATAGAACTTGACGATTTAGCATTGGTTGGTTGCATTTTTGAAAGGAAATAGTCATTAAAAAGTGTAAAGACGTTTTTATTTTATGCACAACTTGATTTTTCACTTCACTACTGTACAAAAAACATGTTAGATACGCAATCCATGAACCTAATGATGAAATTACATGCCATAACAAAGATGCCGCATTTACGCCCCCCCCCCACAGGATCGGATATATCGATAGTCCCGGTTATATCGATATTTTTTCGGATTCCCTTGCGTATCGATATAACGAGACTTTACTGTACATAGAATAAGGTCTGTTGTGTGTAGTTTTAAGGCTTATTTAGTTGAAAAGTATATTTTATGGAAACCTGGGAACGGATTATTCCCATTTTAATGGTTTCCTATGGGATTTTTTTTTTAGATACACACTTTTCGCCTTACACACTCTGTCTGGGAACCAATTAAGTTCGTAAATCTAGGTCTCACTGTATTCCCTTGCTCGAAGTCGTTGTATTTACCCGTTAGTATTCCGTATGTGTAATTCATCATTTTCTTGAATGTCTGTCACATATGTTTAAAAACAACTCTAACATGAAAAACAACATATTTATTTTTGTTATTTTGTCATGTTATGGCTATCATCATCACGTTCACACTATTGGACCAACACCATTGATGGAATTCATCTTATGCAGGGATACCCAATATGCCAATCACAATCGACTGGTTCCAAGTCGATCACGCAGGGTGGAGGGGAAAATAAGACCTACAACTCTGGATTCAATATAAACGACAGTTGCATCAAGAATATTGGATTTTCTTTGCATCGATGTAAAACAGAAATCACCAGCTTCCCCTTTCCATGCTTCACGACAATGAATCCCGAGAGCAGATGGTAACACCCCCCCCCCCCCCACGCACACACGCATGCACACGCATTCACACCCAAACATTCATCGGAGCAAATCAGTGAGGTATAAAATGGGAAAAAATAATAGATGCTGTCACACGGGTTGAGAGGAACAATTGTGAAAATGCCACCAGGCATAACATTATATTATATTATAAAAGTTTTCCAGTGTGCGATAACAAATGGACCTCAATCCAGGCCAACATATAAGGCCAAATAGTGGTTATTGCACCTGGTAGACATATTTCATTATGATGATAATTTGTGTCCACGCCAGTGCCAGGGTTTTTGTCATTGTCACTTGAATTCCAGGACCCACAGAATATTGAGTTTTAGGACTAGATAAACATTTAATGCAGCGTAAGAAACCTTAGACTCTCTTCTTTCATCAGAAAAGAAGAGTTAATTCCAAAATTATATGAGTCTGGAGTTAAGAGTGTGAAATGAGGGTGGGTGTACAAAATATACGTATTGGTTTATATCACGCTTTAACAAAAGCTAAAGCTGGAACAAAGCGCTAACATGGAAAAAGAGAAATGCTGCCATCTTGTGGAAAAGAAAAAAAACATTGCCAGAGGCCATGGCCAGTGCTTTATCGGGATGCAAGCATGAAAAAACATAACCCGAACAAATTCGGGAATGTTGCTCTACATCATATTTTCAATTCCCATCAATGGCAATGAATGATTTCAATACAAAATGTTTGACATTTCCAAAGCTAAATTTTTAAGACAAAAGCAGATTTTTCTAAATTTCCAAGCGATAAAAAGCCAAAGCCAAAAGACAAGACAACTAGATGTGTTTAGTCAGCTGTTGCGAGGCAGGATTCATCTGCCTCACGGTTCCCCATTCGACACTTGTCTACATTAAATATATTATTAGATTAAATTTTAATCACCATTATTAGTCCCCAAGTGGAGAAATTTACATTCCACAGAAGTAGTTATGAAAGGAAGAGGAAAGGAAAATAACAAAACAAAATAAAGGCACTGTTTGAAAGGCAGCCATTCTCACGGCGCCATCTTGAAGTAAAAGCAAAACAAAAAAAATAATGTGATTAAACACAAAAGACACAGACACAGACAGGCCTTATGAATAATAACAAGAGTCACACACACACCCTGAAAAAAGCAGCTTATGAAATTGGTAACTGTACGTTTGTCCAAAACGATTAACATAAGTCAAGTGACGCAGTTGTTATGAGTACAATTCAAAGGGCTCGCCCGCAGTTGCCACAAGAGTTAACGAAAAACGTTGGCCTTTGCTAACTAGATTGTTTGACTGACCTAACAAACAAAAAAAAGGTTTCCCAAATCAAAAATACAAATCAGCTCACAAATCACATTTTTGTTACTTGTTGCAAGGTAAAGTTCACTGGCCCAGCATATGGGTTGTAAGTGATCACAAAGAAAAAAGACTCAAGACGTGTTTCTCCCAATGAAAACATGATGAATAGCCGGCGGCAAAGTCGCAGAGGTCATTCCTCTTATCTGGATCATGTCCTGGTCCGGCAGAAGCGTTTCCACCACCATCCCAACCCGACTGATAATAAAATCTCAGCCTTCCCCGACTTAATAAATCCGCATTCATCCCCTTCGACCTTGACTTCTGCCTTTCATGGCCACACTTATTTCCATAAGTGACTCTGAAGAGGAAATATGAGCACAAAGCAAACGGGCTCCAGTGCCACTGTGTTGTTTTGTTCAGCTGAAGGACGCTTGATGATGAGCTGCGAGGTTTAATGGAGGGAAGCTAATGCTCCCCTCAAGCTTCCTCGGTTTAAACAAGCAACTCCTTTAAGAGCAGCTTGACTTTCTGCCTCGAGCGTGTCGGTAATTACTCTCCAGTGTGCCAGGAAAACCATGGCTCCAGGAAACCTCATTCTTCCAGCACCCCAAAAGAGGTGCTAATGCTAACATTAGCCGGGCCGTTGAAGCTAAGACATCATGGGTCTTTCGTACCTAAGCAAGCAGTCAAATGAAAAGTAGTGTCCCTTATGTTTTTGAAATTCAGAGCCTAAAGCGGATTGATGGACTAACATACTAAACTAGTCCGAGGGATTTTTGCTACCAAATTCGAACTTTGTAAACGAGACAAACGGTTGAAATTACATTTTGGGATTTGGAGAGAGAAAAATTTGATGAGACGCCACTAAAATGAGAAATCAAAGCAAGACGACACCATGGAGGTTGAGGATATGTAGTCCCCAAAGGTAGTTTCACGTAGTAATATGTCCCAGGGATGTGCCCGACTGTGACGATGCTCCAAGGTGTGTGCGCGATTTGAGGCGTGGGTCAAATTTGCTTGTGGACACGACCAAAGCCTCGCGAGAGGTGATTTCTACGTTATTACCCACTGGAAGATTCGAAATAAGATGGCTACCGGGGCGTCAATGAGCTCACAAGTAGCATCTTCAATCAGATTTGTTCTGCATTAGATGCATCGTTCACAACAAAAAAGATGTCTTAAGTAAAGCAATTATTTCAACACACGCACATTCATTCGTGTCACCACACCCGCCATTTTTACACAAGAGGATTAGGGCTTCCAATAATAATAATAATAATAATAATAATAATAAAGTTGGCATGATTCTCAGTTTTATCTCAGAAGTCTGACTGTATTCTCTGAATCTTGAATTTTTACTTTTTTTGTAAATTTCTCCACTGCAAGATTAATAAAGGCTAATCCTATCCAATCTCAAAAATCTGACTTTAAAGTGAGGATTCTCACTTTAAAGTGTGAATTCGGAGATAAAAGTGAGAATCTTGCCACCTTAATTTTTTTTTCCTTCATTGGCCTTAATCTTTTTACGTACATTTTGACCCCATCAAATCCATGATAGCATTTTAATCCCTCTCTCTGTCAAGACATTTAATTTCCACACGATGGCGCAATGGAACAAATAAGGCCTCATGATGCAATGGTCAAAAAGCAAACCATTTGGATGGAAAGCCTCATTGCTTCATGATGCCTCATTTTGCCATCACTAATGTCCATCTTGGGTAGACCGACAAAAAAATTCTCAAAAAAAACATGCTGTAAAATGCAATGGGAGTCTTGGAAATTGGTTTGAAGTAAGCCAGGTTTGAAGACTACATGATTTACTCATTCCCTACCATTCACGAATTTATTTGGGAATTGAAAATATGATGTAGAGCGCCATTCCCGAATTAGTTCGACTTTAGTTTTTTGCTTGCTTGGGTGCCGATAAAGCGCTGGCTAGACCTTTGGCATTTTTTTTCCGTCTACAAGGGGGCAGCTAATGTGCGCAGCTTTTTCCGCATATTAGCACTTTGTTCCAGCTTTAGCTGTTGTTAAAGCACTATATACACCAATATGTATGTATTGCATTGTATGTTGGACAGCTGCCCTCATTTCAAGCTCATATAACTCCAGACCAGTATAATTTAGGTATTAACTTTTTTTCTGGTGAAAGAAAAGAGTATAAGTTTCTTACGTTGCATTGAATGTTTATGTAGTCCTAAAACTCAATATTCTGTGGGTCTTGGAATTCAAGTGACAATGACAAAACCCCTAGCACTGGAGTCAACACATTTTTGGACATCATCTGGCAGTGAATGAGTTAATATTAATTGAAAATTGTGGTAAAATAGGGTCTAACATGTTTATTAAGTCCCTGTGATTGTCTGGTAACAGGTTCAGGGTGTCCCCTGCCAACTGTCCGAATACAGCAGGGATAGGCTCCAGGCACTTGTGAGGATAAAGCGGATCGTAAAACGGATGAGTGAATGGATCGATGTCTATTATGAGTAGACCCACAAAAAAAGCCTTGAGAAACTGCTGGGAAAAAACACACAGGAAGTCTGCTATTTTTATTTGAAGTGACAAGAGATGTCAAACACAAGCTGTGTCTCATCAGCTTTTGCCTTTTAAATAGATCACAACGGCTCAACAAGTGACAGCTCCCCACTGTCAGATTAATTTCTGGTGTGTCACTTTTCAATATACTGTATTGCCTTGTTGTTATTCGTATTACGATTCCCAGTCCATAGTTGAGACGAAACATCATCTCCTTGATTTGTTTTGACAATCAGCAACTGTTTTGAAACCTAACCTCCACGCTTTGGCTTTCACATGGCATCGGCTCAGCGTTGGCATTCCATCTTTACCAGTAGGCCTTGGCGTCATGGCCGATTATCACGATGATTTGGACACGAACAAGCAAGCAGCTTTTAACCTCTGCAGTAGGCCGCGGTCAATCACCATCGGTTGTCACCCCAGGCCGCGAAGGAACCTCGCCGCTTGAGTTCTACCATTAAAATCCCAAATGGAAATAAGAGGGGGCAACTGCGGAGGAAGGAGAGCAGCGAGCTAGCGGGCGAGCTTGTGACCGTCGGCATGCAAATGAGCACAGCGTGCAGTGCCATTATCTGTCATTAAACTGGGATTAAAGTCGTTTGCTCTTGTCAGGGAGATCTGTCAGCGCGATGGCGTGAAGATGAAATGCAGACAGAAAGGGAGATCTTACTTGATGATGATGATATGCGGCAGATTGAGTGACCGTGTGTCAGTGCGTAATCACGTGTGCGTGTGCGCGCGCATGTGTAGAAATGATCTAACCCATCAAAAGCTTTTGATTCCAACCTCGCCTCACATACAAACGTAGCCTTCACAAGCAGGCAGCTATGAAAATTGATCTTGTCACGGTCTCTCACACACATCCACTGCATTATGTCCAGGACAAGCACCCGGATGATTTTGTAATCAAAGTTTCCCAAGAGACAATATGAATGGGTCAGCTTCGGCCTACTTGATGCTGGAATCAATTCCCAGAAGAAAATAGAAATGACTTAAAAATCCACATGGAGCTTAGACAAATCAACTCCTTCACTTCACAGTCCTCCCTTGTGTATTTTGGTGTTCCCCAAGCCTCTGTGCTGGGACCCCTTCTCTCTAGTATTTACCTTCTTTCCATTGGCAATATTTTCTGTAATTTCGGCATACACTTTCACTGCTTCGCGGATGACACCCAACTCTCCCTCTCCAGCAAACCTGACCCCTGTCTCCCACATTCATCCCTTTCACAGTTCCGCTCAGAAATTAAATCCTGGCTTGCCCATAACTTCCTCAAACTGAACAGCGCAAATCTGAACTTCTGCTTGTCGGTACCAAATCCACCCTACACAAAGCCAACATTTTTTCCCTCACTATTGACAGTTCAACCGTGTCCCCCTCCCTTCAGGTCGAGAGCCTGGGTGTCATCCTCGATAGCTAACTATCTTTCCATTCCCATTGAAATAACATAACCTGGTCCGGATATTACTACCTATGTAATAGTCTCCGTCCCTCTCCCACCCCTCACACCACTGCAAACCCGTCCTCGAGCAGCTCCACTTTTCAAAAAGGCACAATTTAAAATACTTCTATTTATATTTAAAGCGATCCATAACCTTGCCCCCTTTATCTGTCTGACCTTCTTCAAATTTCGGTTCCCTCTCAGTCCCTCAGATCATCATCCTCCCTCCACCTCTGTATGGCCTTTGCCCGATGGTGTGAAGAGCTTTCAGCCGCTCTGCTCCCAAATTCTGGAACTCACTTCCACCCAACATCCGTGATATTGACTCCCTTCTCACTTTCAAATCAAATCACACCTCAAAACACTCCTGTTTAAAATTGTATTCACTCTTTAGTTTAATCAGCTCTTTTATTATTTATCATTGTATTTATGGTTTTATTCTTCTGGTGTTTTGGTGTTCTACCAATTGTAAAGCATCCTTGGGTGCTTTGAAATGCGCTTGTAAATTAACTGTATTATTATTATTATTATTTTCTTCTTCACTGTTCACCACTTTGAAATCATCCCATTCAATTAGCCCATTAGTATCCCCAAAAATGACACAATATCAATATTTTTATGACTCCATCGTGAGATGAAAAAAGGTCTAATCTAATACAGTAACAACAAACCCTTTCCTGGAATCAATTTACAGGACACAATATCAATATGGAAATAGATGTCTATGATAGTGTCCATCCCGGTAATGGAACCAATTCCTATGAGGGAGTATACTCCTGCAAAACTAGCTCTTCCGATACCAGGACTGATTCCCTGAAGAAAATCCATAAATCTTGTTTCGGGAATTAAGAATGAGCAATTCACAGTTATTACAGGCCAGCAGTGAAAAGTACTCTACATTGTCGTAGGTGTATCCTGGTTCTGTTGATGTTACCAGTTTAACCTTTAGCATTCCCAGGCTGCCTCTGACTAATTTATCATTTTGAGGCCCGAGGTCACAATTTTGTGCATTAGCTTCCGCTACCGCGGGGAGTTATTTTCATAGCGCCACGATACTACTTCGGAACCAGGGAAAGGCGAATGTTTTGAGAAATGTGTGCAACAATATCAACATCTCCATCATTGTCCCCAATCTACTAATCAATGTGTTGTAATTATAGTCACGAATCACTGCAGTTTGTGTGGAAATGTATCAACATGGAAAACTCAACGTATCAAAACTCTAAGAGTCAAACCTCAGTTTTGGACCATAATACATTCCAGAAACCTGTTCGAAAAACGATTTGGGTGAAAAACGAAACATTTCCTATTACAGTGATACCTCAGTTCTCGACCATAATTCGTTCCAGGACCCTGTTCGAAAAGCGATTTGTTCAAACACCGACACCATCTCTTTGCTCCTGTCACTTGCAAGTTGACAGCGGGGGGGGGGCTGCCTCTCCCGGCCGTTCTCCACCTGCTGTCAATTCTCTAATCACGGACACGGGGCATTTATACGGTTCGCGATCACCTCACCAATGCCGGATGATTGACTCAACTCGCCACCGTACCTGGACTCTTCCTTCGATGCGCGAGTGTATCCGGTCCGAGGTATTTTCCCTGCATCCCGTAAATTTATGTCATCTTCCGGGATTGCGTAGTTTTGCACCCTCGTGTGCCATTTGCTTTTTGGCGTAGTAAGCGGGTCGGATCACCCCCTGCCTTCTTACTCGCTGTGTTCTCTTTTATTTGTATATAAACATCCTGCTTGGGTAGTATACGTCTCTGCCGCCTGCTTTGGGATCACAAATATTCCACTACGTTCTGATGAGTCAGCTGCCGTCACTCTCGCTCGGAACGTGACAGCTATGGATGACTCGGCTACAGGATGTTCTTTTCTCTTAAAAAATCTATCCAATGACACTTGCTCTCACTCCCACAGCCACATCACTAGATTTCACAGCCTCCTTATATTTTAATATCGTACTGATCGTAGATTTCGCCATGCTGTGTTCCCTAGCCAGATCAGACACTGGCAGACCTCCTTCATATTTTACGATTATTTCTTTCTTAAATGCAATAGTTGTACGCACTACTTTTAGCAGCACTTACTTTCTTTGGAGGCATGAGTAGGGGCTAAAACTCTTCATACACCTATATTAAACGCAGCACGTCCGCAAGCGACAAGAGTTGGTCACGGAGAGAGCGATACACCCGTACGCCGCTCAGCAACCCACCCGCGCATACGCACTCACGCGTCGTATTGGCGTTCGAACACCGATTCGTGTTCGAACGCCGAAACAAGAATATCTCGAATATTTTGTTCGAACTCCGATTTGTTCGAACTGTGAGGCGTTCGAGAACCGAGGTACCACTGTATAATCAATGTAATCAAGGTCTGCTTTTTTTATTGTGATTGAACAATACAAACAAACCTGCTCACAAAGGAACACTACACGAGGATAATGCGTCTGTCACAATGAGACGTTAACACAAAGAAGCGACGTATAAGGAAGCGGAGGGCAGTCGAGTGGTGCATTCAGGTGCGCTCAGTTTGGCCGAGAACAGATTTTCGGTTAAAAAACTGAAGCATAAAAATTAGATTTTTTTGGGGTCAAAATCCGAATTGATCAAGAACCGAGGTGTTCGATACCAAGGTTTGACAATACAGTATTCGCAACACTGAAATTGTGCAACAAGAGAAGATTTGATCCCAACGGAGAGAATATCAATCCCAAATATCAACACTATAAAACCCTTTTTGGGAATTGCTTTTCGCCAAGAGAAAAATAACACCTGAGTCAATTCCCAGCTGAAAATATCAATTCTGGAATATTGTTACTCCCATTTAAATGCCACATCTCCAAAATCCACGCAGCGGAAAAACATTGCGAGGCTTGGCGATACAGAAAGGTATTTTCAACAGAAAACAATAATCTGACACTGTACTTCCTGATAACGGCTTTCCCAATATGATAATAAATTCTCAGGAGTGTATATCGACACTCAATAACCACACTCAATACTGGGGTTTGATTCCAAGAAGAAAATATTGTTACCTTGATACAAACCTACCTGATGCCATAATTGAGCATTAGGAGAGTATGTCGTAATGTTGATGGAACTTTCTCAAGACTGGAATTGAACCCCAGGGGAATATATCAATACTCTGACCAACCTTGCTGATATTAGAATCGATCCGCGGGATTGTCCATGAATACCTAAAAGTCAACAAAACAACTTTTTCAATTTTGGAATGATTTCTCAAGAGAAATTGATGATACTCTGATTTCTGGCTTTCCATAGTGAGAATCTATTTTCTGGTTGAAAATGTTGATATTGAACTTTAGATACTGTTTTTTAAACAACGCAGGTGTCAAAGTCAAGGCTCGGGGGCCAAATCTTGCCTGCCACATCATTTTATTCGGCCCATGAAAGCAAATCAAATTAAATTTCATGACTTGCCCTACATCACTCATTTTCATTTACTGTGTGTGACATGCTCACATTTATTGTCAACAACAGGACAGTCTAAACCACAGGTGTCAAATATTCGGCCCGTGAAAGCAAATCAAACTTGTGAAATTCCATGATGCTTGCTAAAGTCCGAACCAAAATGTCAATTTTTGGGGATGCAAACCACAATATCAGTCATTATTCTTGACTTTTGAAAACTAGTTATTCATTAATTTATTATGCGTTCTATATGTAATATGTGGAGGGTGAAGAAGCGTGTCCAGGCAGGCTGGAGCGGCTGGAGAAAAATGTCAGGTGTGATGTGTGATAGAAGGGGTTCAGCTAGGATGAAAGGAAAAGTGTATAAGACAGTGGTGATACCAGCCATGATGTTTGGACTGGAGACAGTGCCGCTGAAGAAAAGACAGGAAGCAGAGCTGGAGGTAGGACCAGGAATGAGTACATTAGAGGGACAAGTCATATTAGAGGCTTTGGAGAGAAAGTCAGAGAGGCCAGACTGAGATGGTTTGGACATGTTCAGAGGAGAGACAGTGAATATATCGGGAGAAGGATGCTGAGCCTTGAACTGCCAGGCAGGAGACCGAGAGGAAGACCGAAGAGGAGGTTTATGGATGTGGTCTAAGAGGACATGAAGGTAGCTGGTGTGAGAGAAGAGGATGCAGAAAACCGGGATAGATGGAGGACATTGATTCGCTGTGGCTACTCGGTGGTCGCCAATCCGAACGTGGCAGTCCGCCAAGGCTTAGGACGACCAGCACCTGTGCAGGTGCAGGCGGGGCCAACAGCGCCACCCGTTGGTCGCCAACCAGATCATGACACAGATTGTCATATTCTGAAATTCAAATGCAATATCGCCCCAAATATTGTCTTACTTGGTATCATATCAATGAAAAACGTATTTATTCTGTATTTTTCGAAATTTTTCATTTGGATTCATTTCTACGCCAGGCGACAGATAGCAAATAAACACTTTTTGCTGCATATTGTCACGAGGCATTCGCGTTGGCAAGAAAAGTGAATTTGCTGTCTGTCGTGCGGCGATACAGCAAGCAGGTGGAAAGAGGATAAAAGTTCACTCAGCTAGATGCAGGAAGGGTATCGTGACTTTTCTTTATTTGAAGTTGATATCAGCTTTCAACAGACCACAGGTAACACCGCTCTCCAGCTTGTCCTTTGTCCCTCTTCTTCCTCCTCGAAGTGACTAGCTCAGGCTGGCTTTAAAGGTGCTTCACCTGAGCTTCTGGCCAATCAGGTCCCAGCGGCAATTGGCCATTCCCAGGTGGTTGCAATCACCTTCTCAGAGTCAATTAGTGGTCGCCCAACTCAACTGTTTTGGATGGGGAGAAATGCGCACCTTTCTCCCATCCAAAATCCACGAAACACAAAATTATTTAACATTTCTTTTAGCATCATGACATCATTCACCCCCTCTCCTCAGAGTTCAGACATTCTTGTCAAATAATCAGCAATAACATTTGTTGTCAGGGCAGAGAATGTCATATGTGACAGGTCCTATTCTCCTAGTCACAGCGTATGGGCCCTGCCACTTTGCCAGTAGCTTACTTGGTCCCGTATGCAACAATATTAACACCTTGTGTCCAGGGTGCCAATCTCTCCCTGATAAATTCTTGCCGTTATTCTCGCTGGAGATCCTCTTCCAGCTCCTGACGTTCTGCATCTTCCGTTTCTTTCTGGAATTCTGGGTTCAGAAAGCATTGGAATTGCAGCTTGTCTTAAATGATGAAACTGTGGAGGTTGGGCATGTTAGGTAACCAGACTTGGGAGTTTCTTGTGCGGGACGAAGGTTCGTTGGCCTGGATGTTCGAGAGTCAGCGCCCTGGGCTGCGGTCCCAGAGGAGGATAATGTTGACTAGATCGACTGTCAAATGTCCATTCTTACTTCTTGGTGCATCTGATCTCTAGATCTGTTCAATCAACATCACCTCTTGTCTGAGTCTTAGGCTTCACCACTGGTTCCATCTCACTCTGCTCAGTTCCATCTTTGGCTTGGCAACTGTCAGACGCCTCATGGAAAAGAAGAACGGCATCTTCTTGGGGCAACTCAAGCTTCTGGTTTCCTTGATCCCCTTCAGAACTCTTCAGTCCAGTTTGGTTGGCCCGTGCTACACAACTTCTTACTCGTCCCACCTTCTTCCTCTCGGCTTCCTCTTATCCTTGTCCACTTCAGCAAGGCGTAACGATCCCACCTTCTTCATGCAGGGTGAAACGATCCCACCACTGCCACCAATTGTCGTGCGGCGATACAGCAAGCAGGTGGAAAGAGGATAAAAGTTCACTCAGCTAGATGCAGGAAGGGTATCGTGACTTTTCTTTATTTGAAGTTGATATCAGCTTTCAACAGACCACAGGTAACACCGCTCTCCAGCTTGTCCTTTGTCCCTCTTCTTCCTCCTCGAAGTGACTAGCTCAGGCTGGCTTTAAAGGTGCTTCACCTGAGCTTCTGGCCAATCAGGTCCCAGCGGCAATTGGCCATTCCCAGGTGGTTGCAATCACCTTCTCAGAGTCAATTAGTGGTCGCCCAACTCAACTGTTTTGGATGGGGAGAAATGCGCACCTTTCTCCCATCCAAAATCCACGAAACACAAAATTATTTAACATTTCTTTTAGCATCATGACACTGTCTTTGTCGCCCCCGAGCGGCCACTAAAATACTACATGCCCCCGAAAAAACATCTTTTATGTTTCGTTCCGCTCGAGCACACACACACACACACACACACACACACACACACACACACACACACACACACACACACACACACACATCGATATGAAGATGAAGAAGATGAAACAGATGGGGAATGAGGAAGAGGAGGAGGCTGATGACATGTTTTCACACTCAGGAGGAAGAAGAGACATCAAATGGAACCCCAAGGGAAGAAGAAGAAAAGCAAGACAAGAACAAATGACATCCTAGATACCTTCAACTTTTTGGGGGATTCTTGACGAGCTACCTCCTGACCACCTTGAGGATGACTCCCGCATGCACGAAGTGTGAAGATGACAAGTAGATAAAATGTATCCTTATCATCCTCATACTTGCCACACTTTATAGATGAAAAGATGCCACAACACCATTAATTTTCTCGCCGCAAAAGAGCCAAGACATTAGCTTCCAGGTCAATTTGCATAGCGACACATCAAAGAAATAATCAACTGCCACATTTTCATTGCAACTTTTCCCACTTGGCGTTCCATTTTTCATGTGCTCTCCTGTTTACTTGCCGCGTAAGACAATGCGCACCTGCATCCAAAGCTGACTTGCGCATGTTCGCAACACCGAACGAGCATTGCAAAGTGCACAGAGCCTCACAGTTGGCTCGCACCAGCCGTAGGAGCTCCGGAGACGGCCGCGCTTGCCACGTCTCCCCAATCCTCCACAGGAGGGCAAAAAAAGTGCGGAGATGCAACCTTACCTTGCGCTAGAGTCCACACGCACACCAACCAGAGTGCATGCAAGCAAATCCACACGCTTCTGCTCTGAGGTGCAGCCATCTTAATGACAGAAGCAAGAAGATAGTGCGGAGTCTTCTCCCTCTTGGCTTCGTCTTCTTCCTCTTCTCTTCTGGTGGTGCAAGTGCACTCTGAAGGAGTAGATGTGAGGGACAGCCAGCGAGTGGAGACGGGAGGGATGGGGGTGGGGGGTCGAGTGAGACTGAGGGAAAGAGCAAGAGCGAGAGAGAGAGAGAGAGAGAGAGAGAGAGAGAGAGAGAGAGAGAGAGAGAGAGAGAGAGAGAGAGAAAAATGGGGAGGAAAAAAGGGAGTAGAGACAGAAAGGGAGAGAGAAAGTGAGGAGAGAGAGAAAGGGGTGATGGATAGAAAGGGGCAAGAGAGAAAGAGAGAAAGACAGGTAGGCGAGAGAGAGAGGAGAGAGAATCAGAAAAGAGAGAGGGGAAAGAGAGAGACAGGGAGGGTGAGACAGAAAGTGAGAGAAAGAGAGAGAGTGAGAGACAGAAAGTGAGAGAGAGAGAGAGAGAGAGAGAGAGAGAGAGAGAGAGAGAGAGAGAGAGAGAGAGAGAGAGAGAGAGAGAGAGGAAAGAGGGAGGTAGAGAGGGACAGGGAGGAGAGAGAGATAGGAAAGAAAGAGAGACAGGAGGGGAGGATAGAGAGAGGAGGAGAGAGATATAGGAAAGAGAGAGACATGTAAGAGAGATAGAAAAAAGAGAAAATAGTAAAGAGTGAGAGACAGGGAGGAGAGAGAAACAGAGAGAGAGGAAAGTTAGGAGATAGCATTTGCATAAAATGGGTAATGAACATGAGTAAGGGGAGAGAATTCGTGTGGTAGTGGCAGAGTGGGAGAAGAAAACTGGATGAAAAGGGTGACGGAAGAAAGGTGAAGAAAAAATAAGGGTGTCACGTTTTGCAAGGTGGTGATGGCGGGTGCGGATCCCAAAAAGCAGGCAGGAGGGAGCAGGAGGTTGTTTGACAAATTGTATTAAAATAAAGGTCAGCAGGAACAAAATGTAAAACATCAAAATCATCTGAACAGAAAAAAGTATCAAAAGAAAAAGTGTAAAAGTCCGCCAAGGTTAAACAAACACATGCACAGCATACAATGCATGCAATTGCAGACAAAGCATGCAACAAACAATGAACCAACACCGGATGGTCGTGCCGGGAGTCCTTTTAAGTGTCACTGATTAAAACGAGTAGCACCTGCGAGGCTGCAGGCAGGGTTGACGTCGCTACCCGTTGGTCGCCAATCCGAACGTGGCAGTCCGCCATTGATCGGGACGACCAGCACCTGTGCAGGTGCAGGCGGAGCCGACAGCGCCACCCGTTGTTCGCCAACCAGATCATGACAAAGGGAGCAAAGGATAAAAGGCAGGTATCGAAGTTTCCAGTAGGAGAGAATGAGTGAATGTAGGAGGAGGCAAAGAGCTCAGGGAAGGTGAGAATGAAGGGAGGTCAGGGGGCGATTTTCAATCGTCTGAGTCAATTTCAGGGATCCCTCCAAAAATCTTCTTCCTCGAAATTTTGTCCAATTGGGCACCAAATGGGAACCACGTCTACAAGACAGATGGACCGCACTTAATTGTTACATTCTAGTCTCCTTCGCTAATAAAATAAATGACATCCAAAGCGCCAACCCCAACCAGCAAGTAAACAGTAATGCATTTGGATGGAGAGCCTCTCCAGACATTTTCAGGCTTCATCCAATTTCCTTCCAGCATCTGTCTGCTTGAATTCAAGCTTTGAACGTCTGCTTCTGCTTTTAGAAGAACAAACAGCTCAAAGTCAAATCAAAGACCTTTGTTTGTTTCTTGCTTTGTTTGTGTATTGTCGGGGAAGAAAAAGAAAAAGATGATTCTCCACCCCAGCACAGAAATGTTTATGCGCTGACTATCTGATTACACAGAAAAACCAAACCAGAAATCGCTTCCATCTTCGCAGTCTCTCCAAGTACAAATGTGTCCGTAGGGTTTGACAAAGATGCTACGATTTATCTGAGGCGGCGCGTCAGCAGGCTCCAAAGTGGACCACGCATCTCGGTCGAGATACACACTCAATGTTTTATCCACGCGGCGCTCTTTGCATTTTATCTGGGATCAGACGGCGCTAAAACCGTTTTTGTCCGTCCAAAAATCCCTCTCTGTGTGCACGGATTCGTCCTTTTATGTGACTGGAAGATACTTTCTGCTTGTGATCATGATTCAGAGGATCAGTCAATAGAACAAGAGGCTTGCACGCTTTGTGTTGGGGGGAATAAAAAGTTGCTTAATACATAATTTTCTGGGTCAGTGATCAAACTTTTTAAAACGCATCAAAGCAATGAACTGAATTCAAATATTTCATCATTTTACATATCCCCAGTTCCAATTAAATGGTATGCCATTGTGACTACAGTAATCCCAGGATCACCCGCAATAGACAAAAATCCGCGAAGTCGGGTTTGGCCAACCACCTCCCCACCCCCACAAGTCAGCACTGGGAACCAATCAAGCTACAGCCATGTCCAGTAATCCCTCATTTCTTGAGGTTAATGGGGACCAGGACCACCTGCGATAGATGAAAATCTGCGAATAAAGGTTTGGCTAATCACCCCCTCTCTCCCTCCATGTCAGCGCTGGGAAGCAATCAAGATCAGAGTCAGTCAGAGTCAAAGTGTGCTTTATTGTCAAATATGCTAATATGCATGACATACGGCACAAGGCACTTATAATGTGGCTAAAAAAGACAGACAATTGACAACATACAATACATGTAATTTGTGAATGTAAAGTGAGGTAGTGTCGTATGTGACGTAGTGACTCTACATGGCTACAGTCATGTAGAGTGATCCCCCGTTTTTCGCTGTTAATGGGACCAGGAACACCCGCGATAGACAAAAATCGGCAAAGTACGGTTTGGCCAATCACCCTCTCTTTCCCCCCATGTCAGCGCTGGGAACCAATCAAGCGACATCCATGTACAGTAAACATCCATTTTTCACTGTTAATGGGGACCAGGACCACCCGCGATAGACAAGAATCCGCAAAGTAGGGTTTGACCAACTGACCTCGCCCTCATGTCAGTGCTAGGAACCAGTCAAGCCACAGCCATGTACAGTAATCCCTTGTTTTTCGCGGTTAATGGGGACCAGGACCACACGCAATAGACGAAAATCTGTGAAGTAGAGTAATATAATTACTGTATAATCAACGTGATGAGACAGAGGGGGTGCTGGGCGGCGCTGAGAAGATGCCCAGCCAGTCCACATGGCTGTAAATCATGGGATATTTTGCTCTCATTTGGGTGACCAATCAAGCTACAGCCATGTACAAAATTCAACCATAACGTCCCTGATCCACTGCTGAAATGGATGCTTTGATCCTCTCCTCTTTCATCTCGAACTGCTTCATGTCATCACAAAGCGGGTACAGCAAGTCCTAAAAAATGAATGACTCTCTGTGTCTTTGTGTTGTCATAGTATTTGTTATTTTGTTTTTTGTTTTTCCCAAGTTGGCGGCGCGTGAACACGCAGCGGCTCCCCTCTTCCAGCAAATTGGCGTTTTCATGTTTATTATGTTTGTAAAAGTCATTATAAGTGCCTTGCATGCTGGGTCCGAAAGGACAATAATTTCATCTGTGCTGTATGTCATGCATATTAGCATATTTGACAATAAACCTCACTTTGATTTTCACTTTGACTTTGAAATCTCTAAGTCATTCTGCTTTTTTTTTATTCAAACGTTTTTTTTATTCAAATCTGTGATGCATTGAAACCACATATCCTTTTTCAAAGAGTAAAATGAAAAAATATATCCACATGTGCATCCATCTGTCTGTGTTTCTATCTAGATATTTATTGATCCGCCGATCGATCAGTTATGCATCTCTCCACAAAAAAAAACTACATCCATTTACAAATGCTAAATTATTATTTTCTTTTCCTTGTGGAAGCCCAAAGTATCTCTACATTACAACCCAGCTGTCAGACAGTCTATCCGTTGGCTCGACAGTGTGTCCGCCTTCTCCCATCAGTCGCTCGCTTTCCTCCCAGACGGGTGACTCGCCGTCACAGGTGATGAGCGCCTCATCCCCGTTGCCATCTACAAACATCCATCAGCGAGAAAGAGGAGGGGATGGGGGTTGGTCTGGTGGTGTTGATGTCTTTCAGATGCCGGCAACAAAGTCGGATGTCTGACCTCAATCTGGCGCCATACCCGCCATGTAACACTTGCATTATAAACACAATAGGGGGGTTGTGGATGAGGGCGCGAGGTATGCATCACCAACCAGAAAATAATTCCATTTGTGTGCAGACCCGCTCTCATTTCTTCGTTATTACCATCACCAAGGAAGTTTCAGATAACTTTTTCCTATATTTTGTTTGACAGGAGTTTGCAGTGTTTTGACATTTGTTGTTGGGATAATTACTATATTTTCCAGTGTGTAAGGCGAACCGGAGTATCAGGTGCACCCCCAATGAATGGTGTATTTTCAAACTTTTTCCATATATAAGGTGCAATGGACTATAAGACACATCCTCAATGAATGAAATAAGTTTTCCAAATATAATGTGTTAATATATAAAAGTTTTCCAACTTAAAGGCACACCACATTATAAGGTCATACAGTAGAGGCTGGGGTTATGAAATACTTATAAAGGGGGAAAGGGAGTCAGTGGCTGCTGACAGTAGTAGCAAAGCCTATTTTAGCTCAATATTACTTCACATGTAAGGCGCACCGCTGTATAAGGCACAGGGTCATCCTTTGAAGAAAATGAAGGCTTTTGGGTCCACCTTATACAATGGAAAATACAGTAGGTTAATTATGCTGAAGCAAAATGTCACTGATTTTACAATATAATACAATACATCGTAATTTATATAGCACTTTAACAACAGGTGAAGCTGTAACAAAGCACTTAACATCGACAGCTATCATATACAGTGGGGCCTTGGTTTACGAACTTAATTGGTTCCCAGACAGAGTGTGTAACACGAAAAGTGTGTATCCCAAAAAAATAATTTCCCATAGGAAACCATTAAAATGAGAATAATCCGTTCCCAGGTCTCCATGAAATATAATTTTCAACTAAGTAAGCCTTAAAACTACACACAACATACCTTATTCTATGTATAATAAATGTGCTTTTGTATTGTAATGAAAGAAATACACTGCACTGTATAATCAAGTCACTTTATTTACATTTGTGATGGTCGTTGATTGCTCTTAATTGACACCTGTTGCTTTCTGACTTGTAAGGTCTTGCGAAACTGAGGCATCACATTATCATTCATCATGTTGATGATTCTCATAGCCACAGTCTTTTCTGGATGGAACTGTTCAATAAAAGCCTGCACATCACAAATTCTTCCATGCTGCTTTCAAGGATCGAAGGGTAACATCATGCCAAGCCTATCACACAATGATACTGTCACGTTCCGAGCGTGACAGGGATAGCTGACTCGTCGGAACGTAAATAAAAGGGGATCCCTAAGCAGGCGGCAGAGACGTCTGTGCTGGTAGAGATTTTATTACAACAAAAGGCGCGGGTCCGATGATTCCACGTACCCGGAACGACGCGATAAAAGAAGGCGGGCGGGGGCGATCCGTCCAGCCTATCAAGCTAGGCAAAAAAATGGCACGCGGGGGTGAAAAAAACTCGCAATCCCGGAAAGCAACAAACTTACGAAATTTAACGTTCGTAAACCGAAAAGTTCGTAAGGCAAGGTTTTCGTAAACCGAGGCCCCACTGTACAGGAAATAAAGCAGTGGTAGCACCGATTTTTCTCAAATCCAACAAAAATTCATCTTGGTGAGATGAATTTCAAAGTATTTCAATGTTAATTATTTGTCAGGATGATGCTAAAACTCATTTTGCTAATCTCCATTAAAAAAAACAAATGAAATCTCATTTTGGGAGGCTCACTATTTAGGTGTCGATCCAGTTTGACCACCAATAATTTTGAATGCGCCAGAGGCGGGAAATGAGCTGAGGTGACAGAGGGAGGATTCGTGCGTCAGGGCCTGCAAGGCCTTCTCTGCTGGCCTCAAAATATCTGAATCACAGACTAATGTGAAATATATTTTGTCCATAATGTCTTGATAAATAATTCCAACTTGTCTTTGAGCATCCTTTCATTACTTTCCCCTGTTGCGCTGCTTCCAGATGTGTTTTTTCATATTTAAGCATTTAACCAATCACATTTCAGCCATCATTTGTTACTAGGGCCATAAATCTACCTGTACGCCTTCAGAATCAGTTCTGCAGGCCCTGGAGCATAAAAATCAAGGGCGATAAAACAGTTGCTGTAATTAATCAGAGTTCGAGTTGGCAACCTAAGACCTGCTTGCAGGCGCTGGAAACAAGTTATCACAAACTATGATTGAGTCAAAACTAGACAAGCATAATATCATTAGACACTAGGGATAGGCGCATACTGGCTAGAGCTAGCACACTGTAGCGAGCTGCATAAGAAAATACATTTTTGTGTTGATTGATAATTGTGATTTTATCAACCCACAATGGCTGAGGGAGGAGCAGAAATGGATTTGGTTGCAGATATACTGTCAGAGTCATTTTCAAGACAGACTTTTCAAGAATAGTTGAACATCATCAAGGTTTGACAGCTCTGAAGCTAGCAAAAATAGCACATAATATTGCAATTTTATGAGGTTATCATGAGTATTTCTTAAGTTTCTTCAAGTCACAAGTTATTTCCTGAGCACCTTCTAGTGGACGTGTAGTAATATCACACCACACTGGTAGCTGACGTAGCACTACTGAAGGCCTAGGAATGACATGCACAGCCCGCCACTGGAAAGAAGGATATATGTTAATGAGTGTAGGAAACCAAAGTCCTGCATCATCCGCCATCACACAAAAAGGATCCCAAATGTCTGCACACAAGCCAATATGGAACAACTGGCAATTGTTTTTATAAAAGAAGCACTTTTCAATTCTTATCCCTATTTGGGATACTACCAGGTTTACTTATTGCCCCATTTTGTGTGGATGCAAGTCACATGACATGAAAAAAAAACACAGCCCACAGACCACAGTGCAGATGAGTGCTGGGGTGGAAAACACACCCCTTGTGGGAGATTTTCTTTTTCCACAATTATCTCCCATGTTCACATGGGCACCCCCGCTGAGACATCATTCCTTTATTCCGCCATGAAAGACGGAATAAAGTGTTTGGACAAAAGCGCCGTGATGACGTATAAATGCACAACATGTTGTCTTTGTGTACGATCGTGAAAAGCAGGATAAAGGGAAAATGAAGTATTTTTCGACAGATTAGTGAGGACGCTCGGTGTCACCTCCAAATGGCCTCTGACACTCAAGTTAATTGCTTCTCATTCTTTTGTGAGCACCCAAAAGACGGTTCAACACACAGCACTTCCAACGATGCGTTTTTTTTTTTCCTGAACAAATATCACTTTCCTCCTTTAACACGAAGCTTCTTTCATATGTAAAAACCGTAACTATGTTCTTACCACACAACACAAGAAAGCATTCTTTTTATAGCACTTTAAAAATAGTTGCAGCCAAACAAAGTTCAAACTACGGTGTGTGTGTGTGTGTGTGTGTGTGTGTGTGTGTGTGTGTGTGTGTGTGTGTGTGTGTGTGTGTGTGTGTGTGTATGTATATGTGCCTCGACTGGGATCACCACCTTATCGCGGTGAGGCACTTTGCGCGCCTCAATGACCCTGAGAGCTACGTCGGCCGGAGTCTTGCACTCCTGGCAGGGTCACCCAAGCCGAACAGGTCGAGGGGTAGAGGCCAGACAAAGAGTGATCCCAAACCCGCACCCGGGGGTAGGCGTAGGCGGAGTCCAACAAACCGGACTACCGGCAGCCCCCTGCAACTCCTGCCAGAAAATGGTCGTCATGAGTATGCTCATGCCACCAGAAACTCATCTGGTAAGAGCGAAGATGGTGGAAGTGTGGAGGCTTCTTGCCCCAATCCCCCCCCCCCCTCCCATGGAAACCCAAAGTCCTGTGGCGATGTGGGCACAGGCCAAGGATGTGGCTGGAAGTGCCTAGCCAAACCATGCACACAGGCGACAATGGAGTGATGGTTGTTCATAGTGCGGGATGGAGCAGCGCATCTCCTCGGCAGCTTCCATTGTGTCTGAGCAGCTCCACACATAGAAGGACATAGAAAAAGTGGTCTAAAAATTGTCTGCTCTCCACACTCCGGACGGTAAACCGCAATCGTCGGAGCATCCCTCCTGCGGTCGAAACTTCAAAAAACGAGTCACAAAAAAACTAAGCATTGCTTCGTGGAATGTCCGCACGCTGTTGGACCTGGCTCAAACCGCTGAGAGGCCCCATCGGAGGACAGCACTTGTAGCCATGGAGCTCGCAAGATACAAAATCGACATTGCAGCCCTCAGCGAGACCAGACTACATGGAGAAGACTCCCTGACAGAGGTTGGTGCAGGGTATACCTGCACCAACCATATATATATATATATATATATATATATATATATATATATATATATATATATATATATATATATATATATATATATATATATATATATATATATATATATATATATATATATATATATATATATATATATATATATATATATATATATATATATATATATATATTCTTCTAGCTGTCCATCATATATATATACAGTAAAGTCTCGTTATATCGATATATATATATATATATATATATATATATATATATATATATATATATATATATATATATATATATATATATATATATATTCTTCTAGCTGTCCATCATAGGTGATGATGACGCTTGCTCCCAGGGAGGGGATGTTGGGGGGATGTGTATATATATATATATATATATATATATATATATATATATACAGTAAAGTCTCGTTATATCGATATCGGATATATCGATAGTTCCGGTTATATCTATACTATTTCTATGCACGCACGGAGAAAATTACATGCAAACAGGGTCGGATATATCGATAGTCCCGGTTATATCGATATTTTTCGGACTCCCTTGAATATCGATATAACGAGACTTTACTGTATATAGTTAATGTATTTATTTGTTTATTTATTTATTTGTTTGTTTGTTTGTTTGTTTGTTTGTTTGTTTGTTTATTGGGGGACAATCTTTTTCTTGTGCCAATATAGTGAGAATCATAGAAGAGCGTTCTTTGGTTAAGGCCCTGCTTCATCGAAGACAGAAAAAAAACACATCCCTACACAGATGCTCAAAGATTATTCCTCATAACAGTAGTATTAATAAAAATGCATAAAATTGATTCATGCAGCACTTTTTTTCTATGTGGGACAGCTTCTGTGTGAAAAAAAGAAGAAGCTGAGACGCACAAAAAGAGGCTTGTGATTTAGGGTAACTTCCTACAGGCAGTTAACTTGCCTCACGGAGGACAGCGTAACGATGACCCGCTCACAATTTCCAACTTTCCGTTTGGTGACAGATAATGTTCACAAGTTTATTGTCCAGGAATGATGGGTCACCCGTTGAGGTGGTCCATTCCTCTGTTTCCGTAGCAACAAAGAAGATGGCCTGAAGGGATCTGACCTTGAATTTCTTATTTTTATTCTGATGCACAAAGACAGAAGCAAAGAAACATATACTGCTGCTAGTCGGTGTGTTTGTTTCAAACTTTGTTTGTTTTTGCGTTTGTGGGCAAACTTTTTGACTCGCGGGCCACAATGTGTTCTAAAATTTGACAGAGGGGCCGGGCCAGGACCATTTGGAGGGAGTGTTTGGGCCAGATATACTAAAGCATTAAATGTAGTGTGTGCAAACCTCATAGCACAGTAAGAACACAACAACCCAATTTATTAACTGTCTTTAAAATGTGAAAAATAGCCCTTATCAGTATCATAAATTTGTCTCATGGAATATGCAAGATATGGCATTTACATTCTATTTCGCAGATACTGGGAGGAGGAAATGGAAATAGATAAAATAACATTTTATAATAATAAGATTTCTCAAGATTGCATCTGTTTCCAACTCTGTATTGAATGTGTATGTAGTCCTAAAAGTCAATATTCTGAGGGTCCTGGAATTCAAATGACAATGACAAAAACCCTGGCACTGGAGTGGACACATTTTTGCACGTCTAGCAGTGAATGAGTTAATGAATAACTAGTTGTCAAATTTGAAGTAACTTTTTTTTTTGTGGTTTACATGGGACGATTTGAAATTTTGGTTCGGGCTTTCGCAAGCATTATGGCACTTGACATGCTTGATTTGCTTTCGTGGAAAAAATAATGCGGTGGGCCAGATTTGGTCCCCAGGCCTTGACTTTGACGCCACTGGTTTAGAGTACCTTGTTGTTGACAATATATGTGAGTATGTCACACAGCGTCAACAAGAAAGAGTGGCATTCGGGCGAGTATCACTTCCGAGCCAATGTATGAAGTGGCTACTGGCTGCTTTAGAGTGCCACATTGTAGGCTGTGAGTGCATGCATATCAAGAAGAGAAAGTGAATGAGTGAAGAAGGGGAGGCAGAGTCCAATATGACATCTTGCCTGTGGACCTCATCTTAAGGCTGGTGTGCCTGCTTTCCAGTGTCTTTCTTCTTTTTATTCAAGCAAATATAACAGCAGCAAATGCTCCCAGATAATCATCAATCTTGTGCATTGCAAGGCTTTTTGTTCAGCGACGTGAAATTTTCTTCGAAAGCGTTCATTTGTATTTTCTTTTTTTAGAGTGTGTTCAGTTCTGTGTGTCATTAATTAACCACCAATCAAAGGCAGCTAAATCCAGCAACGGGATAATTGCCTGAGATAAGTGATTGACAGCTTGACTGACGCTTCCACGGCGTCACCCACACAGATGCTGGATGGGTTTCTTTAACACTGCAGAGAAAGCTACTTTCAAAATTGGTACAGGCATACGATAGTACTCTCTCAAACAAACTTGTATTACAATATTAGTCAATTAAAATCGAGTTTGTGCTTGAGAATCTAAATCAACGGTGTCAAATTCATTTTTTGCTATGGGCCACATTGTAGTTATGGTTTCCTCTTTACATATAGAGCGCACAACAAATTATTTTATAACTAGCTTTAAAATTTGAAGTCAAAAATAATGACTGTTATTGTTATTTGAAATGTTGGTTCAGACTTTAATAATAATAATAATAATAATAATAATAATAATAATAATAATAATAATAATAATAATAATAATAATAATAATAATAATAACACGTTTTATTTGCTTTCGTGGGCTGAAAAACATGATGTAGCGGGCCAGATTCGGCCCCCAGGCCTTGACTTTGACACCTGTGATCCAAATGAATGGAATCTAAATTTTAGATTACTGTATTTTCCAGTGTATAAGGTGCACCCAAAAGCCTTGATTCTCCTCAAAAGATGTGAAGCACCTGCGCCTTATACGCAGGTGCGCCTTATATGTGATGTCATATTGAATCACAACAGGTCGCGTAACTACTGTGGTGTGCCTTATATTTGGAAACATTTTATATCTTTGTATATATGTATTTATATTTCATTCATTGAAGGTGAGCCTTATAGACCAATGCACCAAACATGGATACATTTTGAAAATAAACCATTCAGTGGGGGTGAGCCTTATACAGCGATGTGCCTTATACACCAGAAAATACTGTCTATATGGAATCCTCTGGGCAGTCCAGTGATCCAGAGCACATTGACCTCACGTCATAGCCCTTCCTGTGTGTAGTTTACATGTTCTCCCCATGCCTAAGTGTAAGCGCGAACGGGTGTGTTGGGGGTATCCCAACCCTCTTGGGGGAGTTGGTACAACCCAAACCAGTTGCCAGCCAATCGCAGGCACATATAGACAAACAAACAAACAAACAAACAAGCATTCACTCACTGACTTTTCTTCATCGGTCCATCCACATTTTTGTAAACAAACATTTTCAAATTCAGAAACACATATCACGTAAAAAAAAAACACACACACACAATCGGTCCACCAATCTCAGGGCCCTCCTCTCACTTGAGTTTGGATCTCGCAGGCATGACAGTCCAACATCATTGCCTGCTTGCAAGCAGAAGAAACAACTCTTAGGTCTTTTCCCACAATGGAATGCAGTGCCGAGGCAAAACGAGTGTGACCACCAGAATCTTTCGGAGCCACCGTGAAGCATTTAATTGAGCCGACCGCTGTTAATTTGCATCTTAGGCTGCGAGGGCACTTCATCATCATGCCGATGGCGTCTCTGCATGTCTCTGTGTTTAAGTGTGTTGATGATCCATGGAGAGTCTGCTTAACGACGCTTGAGCGCGTGCGCGCGCGAGGGTAGCGGGCCGGCGTGAAGCCACTTTCATTTGAGAACACAATCTGTTCATGGCGAGATGGCATCGACGTCCACTTAGTGCCTCACACCACACAAAAGGACATTGTTTCCGCCCCCCCCTTCCTTCTTTGTCATAAATTTGCATTTGTGAGCCACGCGAAGTGTTGTTTGGTTGTTCCATCCTCAAAGTTTCCACAAAAGAACAAGTTTTGTGTGACTCTCAGGCTTATGTGGGAATTTTTTATTTTCTGCAAGTCGCAGATGGTACAGATTAGTAGTAGAAGTGCTTCAGAAATTTATATTTAGTAAAATGGACGTACAGTATATGGTTTCATTTGACAGTGCATTGTCATAAAATGAACTTCAATATTTTTCATTGAACGGGAAGTCAGGTCTAACATTTTTTCCTATGCTGTCTCACTCGTCTTAACTGATGAATATTGTGCTTGTGGAATCTGAATTAAGCAGATGAATCCACCCATTTTTTTCCATTTCAGGGGGCAGCCATTTTGTGGTGTACTGGTACTTGCCGTCAACTAAAAATGACATCACAGTGCCGAAGGCCTCAGGTAATAAGTTTCATGGCTCACCAGTTTTCAAAGTCAAAGTCAAAGTCAGCTTTATTGTCAAACGTGCTAATATGCATGACATACAGCACAAATGAAATTAATGTCCTCTCTGACCCAGCGTGCAAGACATGCAAGGCACTTATAACGTGGCTAAAATACATACAATTGACAACAGACAATACTTGTAATTTCTGTATGTAAAGTGAGGTAGTGACATATGTAAAGTGAGTAAGTGACGTACATAAAGTGACGTAATGTCGTAATTGCAAAAACAAACAACAAGAAAGGGTTGAAGGGAGGTCTTGCAGAAAAAAAATGAGAAAGAACAAAAAAATAGTTTTCTGGGTTTGGAGCCGTGCATGGAGGTATTATTAAAAATAATATGAATAAAAAGAATTACAATAATAAAACGTATTCATTACCATAACCTTGTGCGTTATTTTATCAATTTATTAACATGTGGCGTCACAGGAGCACGGCGCTGACGTGTGACCCCTTTGAAGTGCGCCCTTCAACCCTTTGATGTCTTTCAAGCCCTTTGAAGTCTTGACGCATTCCCACGCATGTAAGGCATATGTATATAAGCTCAAGCTCTGGGACACATTACCGTGTCACTTGCCTGGGAGATCTGACAACTACCAACTTATAAATAAAGAGAAACATCAAACTCTTTAAACATATCAAGTATGTTTTGTAAAATAAAATGTAAGACACCGGTGTCAAAGTCAAGGCCCGCGGGCCAAATCCGGCCCGCCACAGCATTTTTGGCCATGACAATCATCAAGGAGAAGACTGTGCTGAGCGGTTGCGCCTTTTCGGCAGCATGAATATGCCAGTACTGTTTTTGAATGGGAGGAATGTCGGAGCCATTCGACTGCCATCGCTGGACACCAAAGGGGCCATTGTGCTTTTTTGCGCCTGTAATGGGCAGCATCTTCACAGTCCCGCTTTGTTCAGCGGAAAGGTCGGTGCTGTTGGTCAGTCTGCGGTTGGATGGATGCATGGCTTGAGGAGCCCGCGATAAGAAGAAAGCAGCGTCAGCGCAGGGCGCCGATGCGTATGTGGAACTGTCGCGGCTTGGAAATAAAGCGGATTTATGTGGGACAGGAGATGTGAGACAATGTCTTTTTGTCAATGGATGCTACAGCTTCGTGTTTGCTTTCAACATTTAGCTTGTAGTAGACGTGCAAATTCCACCATGACGTCCCTGATCCACTGCTGACATGGATGCTTCGATCCTCTCCTCTTTCATCTAGAACTGCTTCATGTCATCACAAAGAGGGTACAGCAAGTCCTGAAGAATGAATGAATCTGTCTTTGTGTTGTGATATTTGTTATTTTTGTTTTTCCCAAGATGGCGGCGCGTGAACTCGCAGCGGCTCCCCTCTCCCGGCAAATTGCCGTTTTCATGTTTATTATGTTTGTTAAAGTCCTAAGTGCCTTGCATGCTGGGTCCGAGAGGACAGTAATTTCATCTGTGCTGTATGTCATGCATATTAGCATATTTGACAATAAAGCTGACTTTGACTTGACTTTGACTTGTTCATTCGGCTAGTAGTTCGTGGCTAAAGCACTGTTGTTTTTGTTTGCGGGCTGTGCAAACCATTCACATTTTTTATGCTTTCCACAATAAGTGATCAAATTATTCAATAGGATTGTTGTCCAGGTCTTTTTTTTTATAGGACTTACGATGCACCATTTAATCAATGTTGTTTTTGGTGTGCGACCGTCACACAAAAGCAACAGTAAGGAACTTTTGTCAAAATAGCTTGGCTAGCTGCGCAAAATAAATCAATAAGGTAATAAATACAAAATAAATTTGAAGATAAACTCTCCTCGTGTGGCCTTGTACCAGTTTGGGGCAGAGGAGCGGTAGTTGGAGATAAGTTGATAAGTTTTCATACAGACAGACCTGATTTTCCAAAAATGGACAAACATGATTTTTAAAATAATGATACGGGGTCACAAGTGTATATGTTGTTCAGAAAATAGGCATTTAAGTTTGTTTTAATGGGGCCGTTACCACTAATTGCTGTAGAATTTAGTTTTTTAATGAAAAAAAAAGATTATATTCTGCCTCACAAGTTTCACTTTAAACATGTTAGTAAAGAAAGTTTTTTTTAATGAAATATGCAGTCGTAAAAGTTCTATTTCTTGCTCCAATAATTACAGGTCCATGTTTTTCCATCACGCTGCGATCCATTCTGATTTCCTCTGATGTTTCGACTCCTCCTTGATAGATCCTTTTATGAGAGATATGTCGGTGTTGGGCAGTAAGATGCAAATAAATAACATTTGCGCAATGCTGCACATATAAATGCCGGTGTCTACGTTTACAACCTCCCTGCCTGTGATGATAACACATTTTTCAGCGCAGAACGGGTATCTGCCTACCAGACAAGTA
Organism: Hippocampus bargibanti; assembly: GCF_051943395.1. NCBI lineage: Eukaryota > Metazoa > Chordata > Actinopteri > Syngnathiformes > Syngnathidae > Hippocampus > Hippocampus bargibanti. Next base: position 13,257,260 of record NC_142744.1, on the reverse strand, counting down.
TAATGAATGTGTTAAATGTGGTTCATTTCACCAACAGATGCCATTGCAGAGCTTTTTTGGGGGGGTCGCTTAGCTAGTGCAACCCTTCCCTTCCCCCAAAATCAACATCCTGATGAGTTTGAGGATTGGGGCTATTTGAATAGCCACAACTCTGAGAGCAAAAATAAATACAAAAATAAATAAAACCCTCCTTAATTCCATATTTCACACACACATTCAACCCGTGAGAGAGGGGAAGGCCAGAGCGAAAGCCAGTCACCCCGTTGGCAAATTAATCTTGCCCAGAATAAAATCTTATTGCTGTGAAGGCAAAGTTGTGATCAAATGAAAAAGAATCTCTGTAAAAAAATTCTGTAAAAAGAAAATGCTCTCAAGACATACATCAATTATTACACAATTTCATATTGTGCATTCGGTTTCGGCCTTTTTTTTATCATAAGATAATAACAATTGGTTCATATATAAAGCACATGATTATAAAATAGACATGGGTGATTTTTGCATGTACATGCATGGTCATCACGCCGACAGAGTGGGCAGTGCATGTGACAGTGTATGCATAAAATGAACTTTCTTTTCAAAACATAAACATTCAAGGTTTCTCCTTTCCAAGAAGTCTACTTTGTTTTGTTGTGCGTCGTGTGGACCGGATGTGTGTTTTTCAGCATTTTTGGCCACAACATTCATCAAGGAGGAGACTGTGCTAAGCAATTGGACCTTCTCGGCAGAATGAATATGCCAGCACTGTTTTTGATTGAGAGGAATGCCGGTGCCATTTGACTGTCATCGCCGGACAGTTCTGGGGCGATTGTGCTTTTTTGCGCCTGTCATGGGCAACATTTTCACAGCCGCGCTTTGTTCAGCGGAAAGGTTGGTGCAGTTGGACAGTCTGCGGCGGAATGGATGCATGGCTCGAGGAGTCCACGATGACAAGAAAGCGCATAGCGCCAATGTGGATGTGAAACTGTCACGGCTTGGAATTGAAGCGGATTTACGTGGGACAGAAGATGTGAGACAATCTCGTTTCATCAATGGATGCTACAGCTTCGCGTTCGCTTTCAAAACTTAGCTTGTAGCGGACGTGCACATTCCACCATGACGTCCCGGATCCTCCTCTTTCATCGAGAACAGCTTCATGCAACAAAGGAGATGCAGAAAGTACGCAAGATTGAATGACTGTCGGTGTCATTTGTGTTGTGTCACATTATTTATTTATTTATCTATCTCTGGTTGTTTGTTTTTGACTTGAAGATGGTGCTGGGAGACTGGCTGTCTTTACAGGAGTTCCTGTATTTGTTTTTGCTGTTGTGAAATGTAAATTTCTCCACTGTGAGACACATAAAGGCTTATCTAATTTAATCTAATCAAAAAAGGACTGCTACCTTTGACCGAGAAGTAGTTCCGACTCTCATCCTCGTAGCCTTCATCACTTCACTTGCATGATCTGATGATTTTTTTTTGGTGGATAAGAGCCAATAAGTCATGTAAGACAAACAGAGCAGTCCGCGAGAATAAACTACACCCGCCCCTTCTTCCCACCATTGTAAAAAAGGTCATAATTGTGATTGTGTATATGGTAGTGAGTTATTACGGCCCCTTGGTATTGATTTGTTAGCACTCCAGAGAGCAGAGTGGAGGTGGTGTTATTACTCAAGCCACAAATAACGCCAAAAAGCTGTTGCGAGGCCTGAAATCCAATCGATGATGTCGCTTGTGATTGGCTGCAAGTTAAAGTTCATTTCACTGTGAAAAGAACATCAAGTAATGGGGGTGCCGGTTTTTCCGCATACCGATCCAATCAACTGGGCAGTCAACCGTCGCCGTCTGGAGACTCCAGTTGGCGTTTTAGCTTAGTTGGTGTCATCCAAATGCACGCCGTCCAATCACAGTGCCAGACACAGATAAAAGCATGCATGATATTAATCTATGTGGTTGTGTGCACGTGTCAATTTGACCCGAAGCATAAAAGAACTACTGAACAACAACTCGAAGAACAGGTATATAAATTTCACAAAGTTTTAAAATATAACAGGGGACAGTTTGACCCACCACATTCGCTTGAGAAATCTTGTTTTGTTAGAATTTTTTTTCAGTTGAATTTTGTAAAGTTGAAATTATTTCAACAAATAATAATAATAATAATAATACATTTAATTTCCTTTCAAAACTCTCAAGGTCTCTTTACAGTCACATGATTTTTTTGTGCGGGTGAGTAGCAGCAGCCATTCGCGCCAGCACCAGCCAGCGTCATCACTCATACTGAAATATTATTTCTGCTTTCCCAAGCGTTTACCTTTACAGTGGTTCAATGTAATATGGTTTATTAGCAGTAAAATGTTTCAACATATATTTTTTACATCTTTTAAACTAACGTGTCAATTTAAACCACTTAACAGCAAACATCAATTTTGAGAAATATTTATTCTAATGGAAAATGTTATTAGTATTGCATTTTAAGCATTTGAATGGGTCAATATGACCAAGTACATAGAAGATTCAGCAGCCTTTAAAAAATATACCCCCCAAAAAAGAAAGAAAGAATTGGTTTATTTTCCCCAAAAAAACATTTTAAAACAAACAAAAAATATGACCTGATTCATAACCTGTGGTTTAATATGGGACAATTAAAAAAATACAATAAAATGAAAAAAATAAAAATGGCCAACAGTCCCAATTTCAGAGTGTTTTTCTTTGTGTTTCTCATACTAATAATAAGAATAAATGCCAATGTGTTGAATGAAAATGAGCGTAATTGATAATATTGACTAAACGTCGTGTACAGGTGGCTCATCAAATTGCAACTCTTCGAATATGATCATTACTGATTGAAATGAATTTCTTTGCCTTTGGGACTTTCTGGACTTTATTACCACCACAACGGCTTGTCATTTCCTGCCCTGTGCAGTCAAATCATCTCATCATCTTTCTTTGGTGACTCTTTCTTCCTTGCCTCCAATAATACCATTGAAAAAGTGCGGCGGCCATTCCGAGTGAATAAGTCATGAGCGTTAACAAGCGGCCGTTGAAATTGCAATAAAAAACCTCCCTAAGCCCTCCCACTCTCCTGTTTTTTTTTCCAACGGAATCATTTCAAGGTTCACGCGCCTTGTTAATTTGCCGCCATTGTGTTTTTTTGCTCGGCTGACTGAGGTGATGCAGAGGTAATTGCTGGCATATGCAATTTACAACAACGTAGAATGAAATTAGCTATTTTGAAAGCCTCCATCAAATAAAAAAGGGAGTAAATTGTCTCATCGTAATTCCACAGTAATCCAATGGTGAGATTCAAAAGTTTGGTGACAAATTGACTTTTTATGAGGTGGTGGAGAATTTCATCCCTGAAATATTACAAAGCGCGGAGTCCTCAATTTTCCTGGATCTATGAAATACTCTACCCCAGTGGTCTCAAACTCGCGGCCCGCGGGCCAAATGCGGCCCCCGAAATAATATTTTGCGGCCCGCCTTGATATGAAAGATTAATGTTAGTGCATGATTGATATGAATGAAACTTGTATGTGGAGCTGAACAAGTAGGCAAGAGAAGCAATGTTTAGGACAGTTCATGTTCAATATTCTCTTTATATTAAGAACGTTCAAGGTTAAAGAACTGTGAATACAGACATTTGAAACTTTATTAAAATAATTAGTTTTCCTGTGGTTTTTTCAGTCGTCTGTAACTGCCTTATGATCATTACATTATTTTATTTATTTATTACTGGTTCATTTATTTTTTTTATTCATTTTTCCATTTATTCGTTTAATTCATTTTTTGTGTGTTAAAAATAAAGATTTTGAGAACATTGGAATGTTTTATCTGTGATTTTCTTGTGGAAAAACCGATGCGGCCCAGCCTCACCCAGACTCTGCCTCCAGCGGCCCCCGGGTAAATTGAGTTTGAGACCCCTGCTCTACCCCCTCAGAGTGTGGTCTTGTTTTGTTACAGGAAGTATACGTATCAACATCTGGTGACTTTGAGAGTCTAAGGAAGAAAGGAATCTTAAGTCAAGTGCTATGAATTTGCCAGCTATGACACTGTTGCCCTTTTGTCTCTGCTCTTGTCTTTTTAATGCAAACTTTTGAAGTACCATTTTGTGTCTGAACCACAGTCCTACAAAAGTTCCAATCTCAGAGAAAAAGCCTCGTTTCAATTGTTTGAATGCTATACTGCCAGCTATTAGCTGATGACGTTTTTTTTTTCATGATGAATTGTCTTTTTGTTTCACAAGCAGCAGGGGAGGAAGAGCAAATGGCCCAGAAAATGTGTGGCTTCAAGTTAACCGTATGTGCATGAGACACATGCAGAAAATGATGAACAATTAAGCACAGATCTTGTATATGATGCCAGCAGCTGTTCGGATAAAATCGAATAAACTGTGACCATGTCTCCATTTTTTCCCAAGCCTATTACATTAGATTCATTTGCATTGTGGAGCTTTTCAGCAAATTGAGTACTGCTGAAAATTCTCAATTTTATTTATTTTTTAATTTAATTTAACTTATATTTTTTCCTAATATTAAAAAAATATGTTTTCATCTGCTTATCTTTTTGATTATTTTTCTTATTGTTATCGTTGTCAGTAATTTAAAAATATGTTTAAAACGAATATTAGGAGAGCCAGTACATTTGGAATTATTAATCCCCGGATTTTCTCCCTGCCTTTACTACACGGGATAATGTCATTTCCCTCATTCATACTCTAATTTAATTTGTTAAGAACGTAATACTGTACTTAAATCTGTTTTTAATGTACTGTACCTAGTTGCTCTGTGCTATAGCTACCATCTGTACTTCTTATGGCACTCGTTATATTATTTTTTCTTAATTTTATTCTGCTTATTCTGTCATACCATCATAATTATTTGTATGTATGCTCCATAAAAGGGTGTAATGTTTACAGTATGCTCGCAGTGATGCAGTGTGCTTATTGGGAGACGAACGTCAGTCGACACAGGGCGAGTCAGAACAGCGCATGCGTGCACACGTGATCTGCTGTACGGGAAGTAAATAAAGTCTCTTCCCGCGTCGCCGCGGGCTTTCGAAACGCGGCCTAAATGCAATTATTAAACAAAATGGACGAGCTTTATCTGGATAACATCGACGAGTACGTCCACGACCACGACAAGATCGTAAGAACAATTTTGTGATGTTAATAGTCATGTTCTCATTTTGTATTGTTGTAACGTTTCAACGACATCAGCCTCCGAGCGAAGCTGACAAATGTCCACTGAAAAAACTGACAAATTCAAGTAAATCGCGATAAAATGCCGTTCATATGGCGAGTAACATATATACTCAATAGAATATGTCTTTATAGAGTATTTGGTTTGTTTGGGCTTTGATTTCATCTCTGGAAACACGTTAGAGCAGCAGAAAATTACACAGAACGTGTACTGCATGGTCCCAGACGAATGCATGACCGAAGACAGTATAGCGTCGTTTAACATGAAACCCCCGAGTGCTGTTCATAAATTACCCGACGTTCAACGTTTTATTGTTTTTGAGGAGACAAATTCGGCGTTGGCTTTATCGCTGAAAAGACGTTGAATGTTCTGAAATTCATCACTCAAATGGCAGCTGTATTGCAAGTTAAAATTACTTTGAATGGAATAAACTCGGCTCAAAATTGAGAAAATAATAGTTTTAAACGTTCCCCCAATGGCAACAAGATTTGTTGTGGTTTTCGATGTTTGGTATTGTTTAATAACAATCTTATTTGGTTACTTACGAACAGGTTACATATAAATGGCTGAGTCTCACTCTTGGAGTCCATGTCAACACAGCGAAACGGTTAGTCTTTTAACCCCCTCTCCCCCCGCCTTAACCGTACAGTGACATGTCAATGACCAAGGCAATTTTTTGTTTTCTTTTTCTCTACTCAGAATGCTCTATCATTACCTGGACCACAAGAGGAAGGAGAGCTCAGCTCAGCTGCATGCAACTTATTTTGTTTCGGGAAAGTGTGTGGACAATGGTCACACGGTGTGCTAAAACAATTCAAATTTTATCTTGAGTAGTTGTTCTTTTTTTTTTTAAACCAGTTCTGATTACTTACTCAAGTACTGTTTTTTTTTACCAGAGTCATAAGATGTCAGTGGTGCGTGAAGAACAGCTGGAAGGTGTGTTTTTTCATCCACATTTCATGAATCTTATAGATAAAAATATGCATTCATTGTTTCCCCCCCATAGACTTCAAGTCCAAGATGAGTTTGATCGTAAGTGTGCATGTTTACAGCGTTCAAAAAGCTCTGCTGAGGGACAGTGGGCCACTCTACACTGTCGACTACGATGCGGTCAAAGACAACCTTCTCAGCTGTAGCAAGTAAGTCGATCTCAAAAGATCACTTTCACTAAAGGTTCGTTTTATGGGAATAGAAATAGAAATGGCAAGAATATATATATTTTTTAATCCGGGTCAAAATATTGAATTTTACATTTTATCTCGTATATCTCATGTGTGTTGAGTTTGTGTTGTGCTCTTCCGCAGATATAGCGCCATCCGGTGCTCCTGTGCCGTTCCCATGTCCTTTGAGGAACCCAAAGCTCAGCAAGCTCCCCCTCCTCCTGTTCAAGAGCCTCAGCAGACCAAAAAGCCTTCCGCTAATGGAGATACCACTTCCAAAGCCAGGCCTGCCAAAAGCATCATGGGAATGTTCGCTGGGAAAGCTGCAGTAACTAAGAGCCAAGATGGTGGCAAAGAGGTGAAGTCCGAGCCACAAGAAACAGCACCTGAGGTTTGTCTCCAGGAAAACTTTTTAAAATAGTGAAATAGGTGGAATTGAATCAACATGCAAACGCACGATTGTGGCTGACCAGTTCCTTCTGCGCTGAAGCATTCCAGGAAAGTTAACCCAACTTGCTATTGCCTTAAAGGACAACCGACACCTCCAAACAAGTTGTATCCATAATTTGTAAAATCGCTTCAAATGACTTCTACTGAGCGTATTTAACAAAGTAGCTATATAGTAGCAAAATAGCTATATTTTACGTTTTAAGACTCGCGCTGAATATTCCGGAAGTCTTGTTTTTGAGTTGGTGACGAGTCCTCACGTCACCTCACTGAAGGAACGCCCCTTACTGAGAAAGGACACATTGCAGCAGTCCTTTCATCACGTCAATGCATTTTGCGGTACTTTGTTTGGTCTGAAAACTTCGTGTTGATCCGTGTTGATGGCGAAATTAGAAGGAGAACACATAAATAACGCGATGGTGAATCCTTGTGTGTTGTGACAAAAATGTTGAGTCCATTGAGCCCATGTATTATTATTATTTCCACACGGAACTTTGTCGCCATCTTCTGCCTGTTTTGGGTGTGACACCCCCCCCCCTGATACCTCAAAATGACACGGAATAAATTCTTTAATCGTTTGCAAACATGTATGCTTTCCTCTTCAGAACTATTTGAATCATATTCATAACTGGATGAGTAACAAAAAAGCATGTTCTCCAAATCTGAAGCCATTGTTTTGATTCTCGAGCAAGGCAAGATGTCTTGGCGTGACACCACGAACAAGGGGGCGGGACCTTCTGAAAATGGCCACTTCCGGTTTAAATTATTTGCAGTTTCAGCACACTTTAAATAATTTTTATTGGTGTTTTGCATTTTACTAAAAATATCATACTGTGTGTTTTGGGTATTTTAGATGCTATAAAACGTGTTTTTCTGATGTTAGTTAGGAAATGAGAAAGTGATTTCAGTTGTCCTTTAAAAAATAAATAAAAACATCAATTTTGAGTCATTATCTTAACATAATATCCCATTCAACTTACCAGGCAGTTCAAAAGATGTACTGTATTAGGCAAATTTTCATTTGGCTTATGATGTTTGAAAATAACAGCTGAGATCAGGACAAACCAATTTAATTGATTTGTGGGGAAAAATATGGAATTGACTATATATAGAGATACGGAAGAATAACTAAACAACTGGATTTTACATTTGAAAAATTACGTGGTGCACCACCATACAAAATTCTGACTAAAAACAAATGTACCAATCTTGTCCCAATTTCCACACAAATTGACTTGCTTCTTGAATGTGTCATGACTTAATTTGTCACTTTATATACTGTAAATCTACTGTATATTTTTAGGTGGATGTCCCCAAAGGAAAAGCATCGGCAAAGTCCAATCACATGATGAACTTGTTTGGCAATCAAAGCATCAGTAAGTAAACATTCGTTCAAAAAAAAATTATCTCACACAATTAAACCGATATGAAATAGTTCTAAAAGTAAAAGTCAATTGTCTGGATTTTAGAGAAACAAGAGAAACCCGTCAAGGAGGAGCAAGAAGTAGCAGTGAAGTCCTCATTGGCGGGACCACGACAGACGGAAAAAGTGCAAGTTAAAACAGTCACAACGGAACCGCGAAAGTACAACAAGAAAGACTCAAGAAGGTTTGTGACAGCGTACAATGACCGGGAAATTAGTTAAGTACACACAGGATATGAGATCTAATAAGAAATTTTGCTAAATTATTATGAGTTTCGGACATTTTGTTCAATCATTGAACAGAGGCAGATTGGGATGTGAGAGTGGGGTTAAGTTACCAGCAACAACCCCCACGCACTTTCTGCTATGACTGGAAGCCAAGGTTTTGTGAAGCCCCAAAGTCACTTTCAAGCAAACTTGTAATGCTTGACAGGGGGTATTATTGTTGGCTGTCTGCTGCATGGACCACCACACGGAGCGGCACGCTAAACTAACTTTTTAGCTTGGATATGAAGTGCTGTATCCAACAAAGGAAAATTAAGTCCGTACTATTCCTGGTTTATCTGTGTCCCTTTCAAGACTTCAGAAGGATTAATATCCATGAGATTGTGTACCAAATTATGGATTAGCATTGATTGGTCTTTCAGTAGAGAAATTTACATTTCACAACAGCAAAGTTATGAAAGGAAGAGGAAAGGATATATAAGGAAGAAATTGAAAAACAAAATACAGGAGTTTCTGTACAGGCAGCCACGATCATGCCACCATCTTCAAGTCAAAACAAAAAAAAAACGAACAAATAATGGGACACAACACAAAAGACGCAGACCATCATTCTATTTTAAGGGACGTCATGGTGGAATGTGCGCGTCTGCTACAAGCTAAATGTTGAAAGCAAACACAAAGCTGAGGCATCCATTGACGAAAAGAGATTGTCTCACATCTCCTGTCCCACGTAAATCCGCTACAATTCCAAGCCGCGACAGTTCCACATACGCATCGACGCTCTGCGCTGACCCTCCTTTCTTCTCATCTCCTGCTCCTCAAGCCATGCATCCATCCAGCCACAGACTGTCCAACAGCACCGACCTTTCCCCTGAACAAAGCGGGGATGTGAAAATGTTGCCCACTACATGCGCAAAAAAAGCACAATCAGCCCCTTAAAAATTGCCAATGGGCTATAAATTTTACCGCTGTGATCGTTTTCACGGTATTAACTTTTTTTCTTCTTCTTTCTCAAGCAAAACCAAACGTCTTCAAAGTTCTGAGAGTGAAGAGGATAAAATGGAGAAGAAAAAACGTCGAAGGATCAAGAAGCCTGTGTCCGACAGCAGCGAAGACGAGGATGGTAAAAAGATCATTTTTCCGTTCTACTTGGTTGGGCTGAAATGTTCCATTCGAGTGGTGTAGGTGGCTCTCATCATAAAATGGATGCCAAAGTTTTCTACTTGACTTGTTTGGGTAGTGATCCAACTTGGCCCCGAAGTAAGTTAGTTGTAACATCTAAGAGTATGTCTGTAAACCATTACTGTAAATGTATTTTAATTCAAAAAAATATGACAAATTTAAAATGAAATTTATGAATATTTGTAGAAAAACATTTTTAATAGATAATTGATAATATATTATTACTATGATACAAGTATTATTTTATTGTTATTCTCATTTTATTTGTTTATGTATTTTTGCTGACTGATCTTGGAGATGTTTGAATATATTTAGACACAAAATGGGATTTATATCCTCAACCAATTGCATCTGTTGAAATTGTAGCCGTGTACCACCAAGATGATGTAAATGTATCCTTTTTATCTCTTCTTTATTATCAAAATCTACAAATATCCCAGTAAAAATAAGAAATGTCTACAGTCATTCCAGATTCACCGTCACCAGCGGCTGTGAGAGAGACTGCACCAGCTCCCACAGTGGAACCTGCTTCACATGTAAATATTGCCAATAACTTTTATGCCTCACTTGTAAATAATGAAGATCATGAAAAAAATGTTTCTTTGATTTCAGCCTGAACCTTCAAAGACGACTAGAATACGCAAGCGCAGACGTGTCCTGAAATCTCGAACCTTTGTGGATGAAGAAGGTTGCATCGGTAAGCAAATTAGAAATCTCAAGCCTTTCTTTGGTTTCTATTTCTCACTCTCTTGTGTTGTTGCAGTGACGGAGAAAGGCTACGAGAGCGAGTCATACTCGGAAGATGAAAGCACCGCTAAACAAGCGGCGACAAAAAATCACGCCAAAACCAACGAAAAGAAGAGTCAGAAGAAAACGACAGAGAACAAAGCGACAAAACAAGCTTCCATTATGGGATTTTTCCAGAAGAAATAATGAAGAAAAAAAACACTCAATAAACACGAGTGGAAAAATATTCGTATTGATAGCCAGTGGCATTTTATAGGTGTATTGAACATTAAAGCTGATTCAAATCGAATAGAAAGACCCTGACTACTATGTATGTACTGTATGGTTGTGTTTGCAAGTTGAGATGTGACACACAAGCACCAGCATATTAGACACACCCTTGAGGCAAGAGCACAATTGAGCCTGGTCGGACTGGTCTTTCCCAAGAAGAAAATGATCTCTCGGGGCGTGGTTTAAAAAAATGGATAGAGGCCTCCCTCTTCCTTTGTCGCCAGGTGATTTTTTGTAGCTGCGGCTCCTAAAGATCGCTGAGTCACAGTGCAGGGAAAATATCCTCTTTGCTCAATACAATAACACCAGTCGTCCTGCCATTTGACTTCTCTTTCCTCTTTCAAATGAAAATAGAAATACTGTTCGGACATTTTACTAATTGGTTGTATATTTACATCTTGTATCAGAATCTGAATCAGAAAACTTAATTGTCCCACAATAGGGAAATTTGCAGTCCACAGCTGCAATTTGAAAGGGGATTGGGGGGGGGGGGAATAAAAAAAAGGATTCTGAGCATTGTAAAAATGTTGGAAGACTGAGATGTATACTGTAAATGTGCAAAAATGTTTCATAAAAAACTAAATAGTGCATCATGTATCATGTATTCAGTAACTACAATCGGATTAAGATAGATTTTATAGTGCGCCCATGCCAATGGTTCGCAAGTATGTACAGTGAATAATAAAGCGGTTATGTCAATAAAATTACAATTATGAGAACATGATTTTTAACACCCTAAAAACTGGCAGGATTTATTAATGATAACATTCACTAATTTGTCTTGACACATTTTTTTTGCCTCAGATAGTTTTGTCAATCTAAATTAGACGTCAATCCCCAACTTTTCTTGACAATCTTTTATGGGTCTTCACTAGTATTGGATTGGATTGGATTTGCCTTTATTAGTCTCACAGTGGAGAAATTTACATTTCATAGCAGCAAAGTGATGAAAGGAATGAAAGTAGAAAAACAAAATACACATGAGCTGCTGGAAAGGCAGCCACTCTCGCGGCGCCGTCTTGAGGTCAAAAGAACAAAAAAAACCTAAATAAATAATATGACAGCACAAAGACAATATGACAAAACAAAGACACAGAGTCATTCATTCTTCAGGACTTGCTGTACCCTCTTTGTGATGACATGAAGCAGTTCTAGATGAAAGAGGAGAGCATCAAAGCGTCTTTCCACTAGTGGATCAGGGACATCATGGTGGAACGTGCACGTCGACTACAAGCTAAATGTTGAAAGCAAACACGCAGCTGCAGCATCCATTGACGAAAAGAGATTGTCTCACATCTCCTGTCCCACATATATCTGATTCAATTCCAAGCCGCAACAGTTCCACATACGCATAGGTGCTCTGCGCTGATGCTCCTTTCTTCTTATCTCGGGCTCCTCAAGCCATGCATCCATCCAACAGCACCGACCTTTCCGCTGAACAAAGCGGGACTGTGAAGATGCTGCCCATTACAGGCGCAAAAAAGCACAATGGCCCCTTTGGTGTCCAGCGATGGCAGTCGAATGGCTCCAACATTCCTCCCATTCAAAAACAGTACTGGCATATTCATGCTGCCGAAAGGACGCAACCGCTCAGCACAGTCTCCTCCTTGCTGAATGTCGTGGTCAAAAATGCTGAAAAACAATCCGTATCCATTCCACACGACACACAACAACACAAAGTGACAAAAGAAAACACAAAACAAGAGAAAAAAAAAAAAAAAAACAAGGCTCATGAGAGCACTTGCTGACGGCTGCCTACTCGGGCGCTATCTTGTGTTTATGGTATCTGTGTTAAACAGCACAATCTCCCGTTTTTAGCCAAATCTGGATGGCTATTTCTTCACTTTCTGACAAGGCGAAATGTGCCAAATGAGATTGACAAAACTGATGGATTTCAAGGTTTTATATATATATATATATATATATATATATATATATAGAAAGAGAGAGAGAGAGAAATATATATATACAGTAAAGTCTCGTTATATCGATATTGGATATATCGATAGTCCCGGTTATATCGATACTATTTCTATGCACGCACGGAGAAAATTACATGCAAACAGGGTCGGATATATCGATAGTCCCAGTTATATCGATATTTTTTCGGACTCCCTTGAATATCGATATATATATATATATATATATATATATATATATATATATATATATATATATATATATATATATATATAAAGAGAGAGAGAGAGAAATATATATACAGTAAAGTCTCGTTATATCGATATTGGATATATATATATATATATATATATATATATATATATATATATATATATATATATATATATATATATATATATATATATATCAGTGACGTGCAGTCAGGGGAGGCAGGTTAGGCACCTGTCATGGAAACATCAAATGAAAAAATAAACAGTTATATTTATTTAGTGATTTGTACTTTAAAGTTCTTCTCCATTTAACTGCACTATTTTATTTCGAAATCACTGAATTTTCACATTTACCGTTCAGATGCTAAGTAGAGACGAGAGGTGAGGCAGCAGCCGGCTGAGCCTCACCATGGATTGCGCAATGACTGCGAACTGTGCTGGCTTGCTCTGCAGTGAGACCGCATTGCTGTCCCTCTGCATATCGCTCTTAAAGTGTTCAAACACTTTTAGTATATAAACTAAATTTCTACAGTTTAGCTGGTGTATATAATGTAGTCATTTTATATTATAAACACTGTACTACTGTGTTTATTTTATTTTTATCAAAACTGTGCATTGGTGAGGCACTCAGTTCTCCTGCCTCATGACAGGGGGCGCTGGTGATTACAGATATTCTTCTGGCGCCTCCTCAGCTACAGAATGATAGAATTAGTGAGAGCAAGCTACAGTAAACAGTTTGCAAGTTAAGTGCAACCATCCAGTCATTTTTTTGTGTTGATTGGCCTTATTTTCAGAATGGACGATTACATATCTATATTGAAAGAAATAGAGAGACTTTTCTACAAAGAAGTTATTGATGCCTTTCTTCAGAAGGTGCGGCGCATGGACTTCATTTATAAATAAAGGTAACACAATATTTTTTTATTCTGTTTTCTATGCTACAGTTTATATAAAGAATGCGGACATGACATTTTAAACAACACACGTTAACTGTTGCCAATTAAATGGTGAATAAGCTACTCTGTAGAGTTCATATGTATGCAAATCTGACTGTGATGACATCAGTGCCTCATCAGCCATGAACCTCACCGCACGTCAGCTATCTATCTATCTATCTATCTATCTATCTATCTATCTATCTATCTATCTATCTATCTATCTATCTATCTATCTATCTATCTATCTATCTATCTATCTATCTATCTATCTATCTATCTATCTATCTATCTATCTATCTATCTATCTATCTATCTATCTATCTATCTACCCCTCTCTCTCTGATGTAATTCGTAGTATCAGTGTATAAGTGTTTTTCAAGATAATTATTCTATCCATGGGTCAAAATATTTTTTTTCTCCCCACCCCAACAACCCAGTCCAAGTGTTGCCAAAAGAGAGTGACGTCATGTCGATGCACACAAGCAGGGCGGGGGCGGTGGCCAGGCAGCAGCAACCAGCACTCATCCACCGGTGTCATGGCTTCCTAACAGTCGGGGAGACTGAATGAGAGCAAAAACAAGCCCGCTTGTCTCCAAGGCCCGACGCGCTATCACCCTTTTCCCATCGAACCGAGGAGGGGGCGTTCGCCCGGCCTCGATTTTTTGCTTAGGGTAGACCTTTTCAATTGATTTTTGTTGCATTTGAGCCTTCAAATCCCCCCGACGTTTAAAGGCAAGCACCGCGCTGGTGGAAGATGGCCGACCCGGCGGAGTGCACCATCAAAGTGATGTGCCGTTTTCGGCCTCTCAATAGCTCCGAGGTTACTCGAGGAGACCGATACATTCCCAAGTTCCAAGGGGAAGACACCGTTATTATATCGGTGAGTGAAACGCCCTCCAAGGCGACCTTTATTTTCCCCATTAACCGGGGTTCCTCAGCTCGAGTCAGCGATGCGCCATTTTAATTGTCTTGTAGCTTTACGGTAAGTTAGCACCTTTAGCTTGTTAGCGCGAAGGTTTCACGCTCTCCGCTACGTGCGAAGAAGCAACCGGCGTCCTGGGAGCTGTCACTGAGTTTCGAAATGTATTATTCGATGTCCGCTCCCCATTTTAGGTTTGGTGTCACCCTAAATGTCACCCTCTTGGTTAAGTTAGCCCCGGCCACAGCTAACCAGCTGTCAATCAACAAAGCCTCTCAGGACACTTCCAGTTAGCCACTCTAGCATACAGCACATTTGGAAGATATTTATTTGTTTATGCTAAACGATAAGCCATTATTAATGGTCAAGGGTTAATGCTTGATGTGAGAGTGGCCAACAGTTATCCACCAGCCGGCCTTTGGGCTAAGCTTGACCGGTCTACACAGTTATTTAATGAAAGGCTTACTTAGCATTTAGCTAACCCTGCTACATCACTAAACGTAAATCATTGGCAAAATGCATACATTTTGTGTGTGTGTGTGTTTTAATTGTAAGGCGAAAATGCGACAATACTGATCTATCGTAGTCAATGACGTCTGTGGAATTTTCTCCTTTTGACGTCGTCCCATATCACGTGACGCTGGATCAGATCCGTACCTGCAAGTCCAAGTCACCTTTTGCGATTTATATGTTGCATTTTTTTTTAAATGCTACACTTCAACTAAAATACAATTGTTGGGTTAATTAAATGTTTTCTCAAACAATTCAAGCAGATGGCTCAGGCCTGTAGAATTTGAAAGACTATGGTATTGATAAATGACAACAATGACACCAGGACCCATTCACTTGTAAATGCAACACTTTTTATTATTTTATCCCAAACACATAACAAAATTAGGATGGCAAAATAGAATTGACATCCAGTGTCTTATGAATGTATTTAGTGAAATCTCTCGGGTTTCTTGCTCTTAAAAAACTCATTTATCCTTTTAAAGTTATATTATATACAGTAAAGTCTCGTTATATCGATATTTAAGGGAGTCCGAAAAAATATCGATATAACCGGGACTATCGATATATACGACCCTGTTTGCATGTAATTTTCTCCGTGCGTGCATAGAAATAGTATCGATATAACAGGGACTATCGATATATCCGATATCGATATGACGAGACTTTACTCTATATATATATATATATATATATATATATATATAGTTATATTAAGGCAAACTTAGTTTTTATCAAGCAGTTAAGTGAAATTTGACACTTTCCCGTGGCGTACCCGATTATGTCCCATGATTCCCATTGCCCCAATGCAATCTAATATCGTCTCATCTTACATCATTACCCTTATGAATAATTTGAAGACAGATGATTTGATTTCAGAAAACAATGCACCAGAGATATGTTGGCGCTGTGTTACAGTTTGGCAAAATAACATTTGCTGCTTTCCTGTTAGCCATATTTATTACATTTTTCACTCAGTGATACATACAGTGTTGACTGTCATTAAAACATATATATATATATAGATGTAATAATGTTTTCATTCTTCCAAAAATATTACTCTGATGCAGTATCTAACCTATTGTGCGGATTATATTTCTGGCCCTTTAAACCTGCTTGAGGTGTCATGCCTCTGTGCTCGTCACTCTGATTTGTGAGGACCTCTAAGGCCGAATCAAGAAAGAAATAGAATCTACTGCAGGTCACATGTACACATTGTAAAGAAATCCACAAATATTGTTGAGAGGCTTAAATGCCCAAAATTTGGACTGTTTTACATTAAACAACGTCTCAAAATGATGATCAATATATTTGACACGGGGTTAGTTGACAATTGATCAGCGCTGAATAATTTAACGGTTGAAGCATGCATACTCTACATTTTTTTTTTGCGAATTGTACCAAATTCTTCTTTTCCTTTTAGTTTTTCCCTTCAAGGGGTCGCCACAGCGAATCAGTGTCCTCTGTCTTCAGAGGTTTGATTGTTTTAGCCAAGCTTTTACGTCTGATGCCCTTCCTGACACAACCCTCTGTATTTATCCGGGCTTGGAACCGGCACAAGAAGACACTGGCTTATGTCCCCTTGTGGCTACAGAACAAGCAACTCTATGAACATAATAAAGATGAAGATGCACCAAAGTCTTCTTCTTTTCCTTTCGGCTTTTCCCCTCAGGGGTCGCCACAGCGAATCAATGTCCTCCATCTATCCCGGTTTTGTGCATCCTCTTCTCTCATACCAGCAACCTTCATGTCATCTTTGACCACATCCACATTCGGTCTTCCTCTCGGTCTCCTGCCTGGCAGTTCAAGGCTCAGCATCCTTCTCCCTATATAGTCACTCTCTCTCCTCTGGACATGTCCAAACCATCTCAGTCTGGCCTCTCTGACTTTCAGAATCAGAATCATCTTTATTGCCAAGTATGTAGAACACACAAGGAATTTGTTTCCGGTAGAACACGCTGCACTAGTATCGTCGTCAAAAAAAACCCAAAACTGCTAAGTGGCACTATACAGTTCCATTTTGGCTACTGTTGAAAGAGTTCAAAGAGTTAATGGCTTGGGGGAAGAAGCTGTTTAAATGTCTTTCTCTCCAAAGCCTCTAATATGAGTTGTCCCCCTGATATATTCATTCCTGATCCTATCCAACCTGATCACTCCAAAAGAAAACCTCAACATCTTCATCTCTGCTACCTCCAGCTCTGGTTCCTGTCTTTTCTTCAGTGGCACTGTCTCCAGTCCAAACATCATGGCTAGTCTCACCACTCTTTTATACACTTTTCCTTTCATCCTAGCTGAAACCCTTCTATCACACATCACACCTGACATTTTTCTGCAGCCGATCCAGCCTGCCTGGACACGCTTCTTCACCTCTTTTCCACACCAAACCAAACCAAAGATGCACCAAAGTAGTTTGACAAAATATGTGGGACCATTTCATTTGTCACAGAGTGGCATTATGGTACTATTTTAGAGCTTATAACAGTGGTTCCCAACAGTTGAGAAAAGTACATGTTGTTCCATTGCTTTTTCTGTCAGAAAAGGGCCGGTGATGGAAAAATGATTGCACATCACTTGTTAAAACCAATTAAAAAGTGCCTTCTTCAGTTCAAGATGCGTTGCGCCCTGAAGCAGATTACGATCATCTGTTGGCCTTGAACTCTGCCGTGATTTTTTTTCCCATTATGCATGATTGTGGAAATCATTTACTTTCCCTAATTGTAGTGTCAGCTGCGCTTTATTTGGGAGACTCCCTTTCAAAACCAAGAAATAATTTCGACTTTGATAAAACGTATGAAATGTGAATGTTAGAGGGATACAATCATAACCAGGGTATGTTGAAAGGAGGTTAGACAATATTACTGTTTCCAATTTGTCTTTCTTTTTTTTTTTTTTAGAGATTCTGTTAATTTATATAACGTGCATATGTATTTCAGAAAGGGGACTCTGATTGGCTACAGCTGCGCATATTTCCATCACTAATGGAGAAAATTTGCTCTTAGCTCTCAAGTCTGCCTTTGTGCGGCCCGGTCCCAAATGGGTTTTGGTCCGGTGCCGATCTTTGGACCCTGTGGTTTGGGACCACTACCTTATCACATGCAATCCCAACAAGTATTGCAAGGGATGCTCTATCTTTAGGTGAGCACTAAATATACTTTTCCAGAACAACCTGGCCTGGCCTCCGTTGCTTTTCCAGTTCAAACTGCGGCAATCAATTGTGGCGAGATTAGTGAAAATGCAAGATTGCACGAGTGGCCAATTCTGTATTTTGTGACGATCCGAGTCATCGCCCTCCTTGGCCTGTCTTCTAGAACCTGGTTGGAGGAGGTGCTGAGGAAAGATTGTGTGTTTTCACCATTCGACCTCAAAAAACTGCAGTGAAAAAGCGACCACACACAATGGAACCGATACAATGGGAAATAGACATTAATGGAACTTTAAAGGACAACCGACGCCACCGGACAAGACTCGTGCTGAATATTCAGGAAGTCTTGGTTTTTGAGTTGGTGACGAGTCCTGACGTCACGTCACGGAAGGAACGCCCCGGACCGAGAAAGGACACACAATGCATTTTGCGGTACTTTGTTTGGTCTGAAGTTTGTGTTGATCCGTGTTCATGGCGAAATTAGAAGGAAAACGCATAAATAACGCGATGGCGAATCGTTGTGTTGCACCAAGACAACTATTTGATATTCGCTGACACAAATTCCAAAGAGAAAAATCAGCCCATTTCCAACGGACTCTGGCGCCATCTTCTGTATTTTCAGGGACGCTACACATCAGTCTTGATGGCTCAAAATTACCCAGAAGAAATTCTTTAATCGATTGCAAACATTTATGTTTTTCTCTTCAGAACTACAGTAAAGTCTCGTTATATCGATATTCTCGGGAGTCGGAAAAAAATATCGATATAACCGGACTATCGATATATCCGATCCTGCAGCATGTAAATTTTCTCCTTGCGTTCATAGAAATAGTATCGTAATAAGCAGTACTATCGATATAACCGATATCGATATAACGAGACTTTACTGTATTTGAATCATATTCATAACTGGATGCGGAAAAAGAAAGCATCTTCTCCGAATCTGAAGCCATTGTTTTGATTCTCGAGCAAGGCAGGACGTCTTGGCGTGACGTCACGAACTGGGGGCGGGACTTTATGAAAATGCCCAATTCGCAGCTCATTTTTTTGCAGATTTAGCACACTTTAAGTCATTTTTATTGGTGTTTTGCATTTGACTAAAAATATCAGCCTGCGTGTTTTGGGTATTTTAGATGCTATAAAACGTTTTTCTGATGTCAGTTAGGAAACAAAAAAAAATGGTGTCGGTTATCCTTTAAAGTTGAACCAGTAGCTGCTGATGAGTTGTTAACTCCATCTACTGCCACTTGCTATCTGGACACTTGCCACTTGCCAGCATCATTGTGCGATGCTTGCTCCCGTTTTCTCTCACAGTCCTTGGTTGACCAGTAAAACAATGTCACAGAAAGAGCATGAAAATATGTGGATTAGAATGAATACATATGTATTTTTGCATGTTTGAATAGTTTTGTTCTTTTTTACGATTTTATTATGAGCCATTGTTGGGAGTTTTCTCATAGTATCAAATAATCGGAAATATGACAATGATAAATGTTAACAGTGAAGTCTTTGGAATAGTCTTTTTGACGCACAGCCCTGCCATGGGACATTGGTATTCACCTGCAAGTTGAATGAATGTAAACAGTTTTGTCTCAAGATAAATTGTTATAATATGACTAGAATTCTGCCTTTGTTTCAGTTGAATATTTTGTGGCACACCTCTATCATAAACAATATTGATCAGGCTCTGTAATGTCCCATGACATTGTATCATATATTTACCTTTCAATTTAATGTGCCCAGGATTCATCTCTGTATCACGTAGGTGGAAGTGTGAATTTCTCATGAGTGTTGGCCTAGTTTTCAGACAAATGCAAGAAAATTAAAAAAATACATATAGGTGTAGATTTTATTTTCGCAACGTTGTGTTTTTAGGTCAGTTTATGACATTGGCACATTTCATAAAATGGTGGTTAAACATTGAGAGCCTTGGCTGCTC
This sequence comes from Hippocampus bargibanti, assembly GCF_051943395.1. Taxonomy (NCBI): domain Eukaryota; kingdom Metazoa; phylum Chordata; class Actinopteri; order Syngnathiformes; family Syngnathidae; genus Hippocampus; species Hippocampus bargibanti. Next base: position 13,237,046 of record NC_142744.1, on the reverse strand, counting down.
TTTTAGACTTTGGAGCTTTTCGATTGCTCATCTTAAATGCTTTCGAATGGTAGTTAAAATCTAACCGCAGTTGTGATTTGAAGATGATCGTCAAGACCGACTTGTGGCATCTGACTCATAACAGACTTGCACTCTGTGCTTCTTCACACACGGCCCGGGCCGACCTGACCCGGCGTGGCTTAGCTGCTGACGGCCCGCCATATCGTCCCAGAGTGCTGCGTGCTTTGTGACTGGAGCAAGTGGTGTGTGTTTGCCGAAGTGGTGGCTTTGACGAGTACAACACTTGAGCTCCTTTGCATGCAGACAAGTCAGATGCTAAATCAGTCACTCTGGCAGAGATGTCTGGTTATTGTGCGGCCTTTTAGTGGAAGATTGGCAGGAGTGCTGCATTACTTTTTAAGTCAGCTTAAGGAAAATGTGAGGCAAATTCTTATTTCTGGGAGTAAAGAGTGCCTACACTTGGCATTACCGTCTCTTAAGTCATGTTCTTGAAATAAATAGCCAAACGTCATCTGGTTTGAGCATTTTTTTAATTAGCACACCGCTGAGTTGTTGGCATGACCTTTTCATAAGTAACATGCTGCTTCTGAATGGTGACCTCGGATAATAATGTTAACAGTTCCAACGCAGTTTAGGCAATCGCTAAATTGCAATAATCAACAATCATGATTTTGATAAAAAATGAGGAATCTTTCAGCCGTGTTCAAATGTTTTTTTTTCCTGAAACACAATATTTTGTGGGATTTATAAGATGAGTCAAAATGCTGTCATATGGCACGCAGAATAGGCAACTTTTGCAAGCGAGGTAGTTAATGTATTCCAAAAACAGAATCATGCATTGGACCATGAGCAGGGATCCATTTGAGCTGTGCCCTCGCACCATTTACGCATTTTGACAGCCACTGATGCAACTTTGAAACTCCACTGGGCCAGCACCGGTACACGTCTATTACGATTGGCGCATATTGCTACATGATAAAATTGCCAAAGAAACTAATTTAATTAAACAGCAATTTAAAACTGTTTGTTTTCCTTCAGAGGTTTTAACTTTCGTCGTCTGCGATCTTGCCATACCGATATCGAGGCATAATCACCTTGCATTTGTTTTGGTGTGTTCCAAAGTCGTGGCGGAGGATATCTCGGGCTTTTCCGTGATCCGCCAGAAACTGCCGAAAGGGCTAATCGAATATTCATTTACCCATGGTGCATTGCAGTATTTACATCGAACATGGCGGACTAATTCAGGGTGTCCCCTGCCTCGTGCCCGAAGGCAGCTGAGATAGGCTCCAGCACCCCCCGCGACCCTAATGAGGAATAGGCGGTACGGAAAATGGATGGATGGATGTCGGATGGTTGCAATATGGAGCGTTAGAAGGGGAGTATAACACTGAGACATTAAAAACTGGCAGCAAACAAACATATTCTTGTTTTTTAAGAAACAATTGAATAAGTCTGCGGAGGGTAGTGACAATTCGTTTTAGCAAGCTGCTGTTAAATGATTCGAATTCAGTGGATAATGGGAATTATTTAGGAGCTGGAGAGGCACATTGGAAATCTGCATAGCAAAGAAAGTTAAAGGACAACCGACATCACTTTTTTGTTTCCTAACTGACATCAGAAAAAACGTTTTATAGCATCTAAAATACCCAAAACATGCAGTGTGATATTTTTAGTGAAGTGCAAAACACCAATAAAAATGACTTAAAGTGTCCAAAAATTGCAAAAAAATGAACCGGGAAGTGGCCAGTTTCAGAAGGTCTCGCCCCCTTGTTCGTGGCGTCACCCCAAGACGTCTTGCCTTGCTGGAGAATCAAATCAATGGCTTCAGATTCGGAGAATATGCTTTCTTGTTACTCATCCAGTTATGAATATGATTCAAATAGTTCTGAGGAGGAAAGCATACATGTTTGCAATCGATGAAATAATTTATTCCGTGCCATTATGAGGCAACATTGAGGGGAAATGTCTCAACGAAAAAGAGGCATAAAATGGCGACAAAGCTCCGTGTAAGGAATCAGCTGTTTTCACAGGATGATTAATTCCTTAGACGGAGCTTTGTCGCCCTCTTCTGCCTCTTTTTGGTGCAACACAAAGTTTTCAAACCAAACAAGTACAGCAAAATGCATTGATGTGATGGAAGGACTGCTACAATGTGTCCTTTGTTCGGTCAGGGGCGTTCTTTCCGTGACGTAGGGTGAGGACTCGTCACCAACTCAAAAACAAGACTTCCGGAATATTCAGCGCGAGTCTTGAAACGTAAAATATAGCTATATGCGGTGGAATCTTTGTAAAATACACTCAGTAGAAGTCATTTGAAGCCATTTTACAAATTATGGACACAACTTGTCCATTAAGTAGATGACACTAGTAAGAAATATTGTGCTAAGTCTGTTCTTTGTTTTGTCTGTAATACCATACAATATCAAAATAGCACCGGATTTATTGTGTAGTAGTGAAAGAAAATTGAAAACGTTTATTTTACGTATGAATAAATTATTTGACTTGAATTAAAATTGTTTGTTGATATATTAGAAAAATTAATTTTTCTCAAATAATGGTTTTTTAGTTTGCAATTTAGAAATATCATGCTCCAATGCTGTATTTTGGTTTATTTCAATCAGTTTTGTATACTTCGGCAATGTCGTTGAATCAGGCCCATCAATTTAAAATGTGGACCCCTTTTCAGACATACCAACTGGCCGCCTTTTTTAAATTTCCCAGATGCGTCCGTGCATGAATCGCAAATACAATTTGAATCTGAACTGGTGTATCGTTACAGCCCGAGTTAATTTAATACTGAGATAGCCGCACAAAGGAAAGTGTAACTGAAAGAAAGTGGGAAATTGTACTTGTGGGTGCGACGTCCAGGTGAGTCCATTGTAAAGAGCTGAGCTATCGTGTTGCGTTGTGCCTAGCAACCAGGTCTGGTGAGATTTTTTACCATTGTGCAACGTCAACAATCTCACCAGAAAAGCCATCAGGAAGTCCTTTCACCTGAGCGTCCTCCTGCTTCTCTGTGTTACCATCATTTTGTTTTCATTTTCAGCATGTAATCCCATTAAATGCAAATTGAGGTAATAACGCCGATGGTCACGTTGACAATGAGGAGTTGACAAAATGGGTGCCGTACTATTGTTTGCCTCCGACTTCTGCTTTGGCCGATAGCGGTGTCGCACATTGCCAACTGGCAGGTTTGCATGCAAGGAAGTGAATGATCAGCCTATTAACCAGACGAGCGGCGCTTGACATGCGACCGCCTGTTTCCCGGAGATTATATGCGGCGCGGTGCCAATCAAAGACATTGTGCGCTTGCTCAATGGGTTTCTGGAATACAAAAAGCCTCAGACAGACTTATAACACGGAATTCATGTTGACGTCGCTGAACACCAAAGTGGACAACAAATATGAAACTCATTTACACTAAAGCTTTTAGTTTGGTGGTATATCATGCCTGTGATGGGAGGAGGATGACATGAAGGACTGAGCTTGTGTGTCAAAGACTTCGTTAATGCCGGGACAGCGGTGGAAAGTTTTTAAACACCTCATGCTCACATCCCCTTTGTCTCCCTTCTCGATTTAAAGCAATTACTGCTGACGGCTCGTAACTGAATGTAATGATGGCTTTGAAGGAATAATGAGCGCTCAGGAGCATTGCATTGCCCTGGAATAATAATATAAATGTAGAACTACATGTTTACACAAAGTTCGCTGTCATCAACGCATTGTATTGACGTTTCACATCCAAATATGAATAATTCAAAGGATAATGGATAATGTAGCCTCCTCGTTTTGGACAGAGTGCATCAGTCCAATTTGCTTTCTGCTTTCAATGCTGACATTCACATCATCGACTCATGATTTACATACAGGCTAGACTGCTATCCTGACATGGTCATTCATAGTTTACTTCAGGCAGTGATCTCATACTGTAACTCAACGGTCCCCAACCTTATTTGTGTCACAGACCGGTTGAGGCAAGTGCATGCTGTATGTGCCCCAGCAATCATTTTTTTCCCTCCTCATCGCTTTTAAATTGCTCGTTTTAAAGCACTGCTCCTGACAACAATGATAATTATTCAACATTACTAGCAATTCAACATTTTATTTATACCTTTCAAACAGTGTTATTCTACTTCACAACATAGGTAAAATAAAATGAAGTCTATTCAAACTCCCTTTGCATTTTTATGACTTGTTCAAATAATTCAACAGGTTTCTCTCTTTTTATTCTGAACAGCATGGCACACACAACTTCCTCCTCCATGTCGCACTAGCAATATCCGATCTTTGGAAGTCATGGCTGCTCAGCAGCTGCAGGTTCAGCTATATGATTGGCCCAATTTGTTACGCTTAATATCTGATGACTGCTGCTTCTGTCATTTATTGGCGGGTGCTGTTTATTTCAACTAGCAATATTAGAAGTGGGACTCCCAATTCACAAGTGTCGCACACATTTTCTACATCATGTCTGATGGAACAAATTTGCTTACAGCTCGCAGGGCTGTCTGTAAGATCTGGTCCCAAATGGGCCAAGACTCATGGACCACTGCTATTGCTCATCCTTTTACATGCTGATCCAATTGCCTGTTTTGACATGAAGTCATGGTTGAAACTCCACCCAGCTCAGTGGACTCGATGAGTCAACATGGACTTAAAAGCTCCAAAGACATCCTGCTTCTTGATTTGAATGTCGTTTAACCTGTGTGGTCATCGTGTGCTTGTAAAATCTTTCTACCATATTGGTTGGGAGAATGACTACAATTATTTTTACCTGCGATTCTGCTTCAAAGGCCTCAATTAGTTGTTTGCAAAGAGTTAAAACAATGCCGGGTGCCATGAATGGACCATCTGGCAGTTGAAGACCCTAAAAAGACAATTTGTCCATAGCACCTTACAGACACTGATACTGATGCCTTGACTTTGAGGCGCTGCAATAAATGGCCCCACATTTTTGGGCGGGCTGTCGTCCTGGATGATTATGAAGGAGGCATTCAGTGGCTGTGTAGTCTTTACAGAATCTCCTTATTTTGTCTTCCAGAGCAAACCGTACATGTTCGACCGAGTCTTTCAGTCCAGTACGACACAAGAGCAAGTGTACAATGCCTGCGCCCAAAAGATTGTGAAAGGTAATCCACAAATACGTAAACAAAAAAGTGGGTATAAAAACAATGCTTTTATGTATTTTCGTAGATGTTCTTGAGGGATACAACGGGACAATTTTTGCATACGGCCAGACGTCCTCTGGGAAAACCCACACCATGGAGGTGAGAATCAAAGCAACAAGTGTATAAATAAACTTCTCAATTTTTTCCCCTGCTCTTAACTTCTGCTATATCCTCAGGGGAATCTCCATGACACAGACTCCATGGGCATCATTCCCAGGATAGTGCAAGACATCTTCAACTACATCTACTCCATGGATGAGAACCTGGAGTTTCATATCAAAGCAAGTCACCAGACCAGCTACTTGGATGGTGTCTGATATGAGATTTATACTCATGATCTTTTTCTCTTTACAGGTTTCCTATTTTGAAATTTACTTAGATAAGATCCGGGACCTGTTGGATGGTAAGTCAGGCAGACTTCCACTCCGGCTTTATACATTTTCACTTCCATGTAATTGCAACGTAAAGCACACACAAAAGGATGGGAAGAATAGAATGCTTGCAAACCTACCCCTCATATGCCTCAAAAGTCTTGCCGTCACCATGGTGCATCCTTTAAAAATTCAATTAGAAAAAAACATTTGTTTACGACGCTAACGTGATCAAAACTTGAGCGACACACTGCTTTGACATGCTGACAGACTGCACATAATCAACCCAAATGTATTTTTAATTTAAAAAAGCATCATGTTCTACTCGATTATCTGTGACTTTAGTGTGTGTATGGCTTTTAAAGGCAGTCCCTGGCACAGTGAGTGACATGGGTGTCAGTAAATGAAAGGAGAGTTGACTGTCTCCTAACCGGCTAATTCAATCATCTTTACAAGGTTTTGATACTGAAATTTTGCTTTGAATTTTTTTTGTAATCCAATTATTTGAATTATTCCAATTATGGTGCACCCTCCTCTTCTCCACACACCCTTAAATAGTAACTTCCCAAAAAAACAAAACCCATTTGTATGCCGATATGACCACAACATAGGACCTAATGATTTTGAAAATGCCAAAAGCTTGTTGAAGTTATTTTGACTGAGTTTTTCCCCCTAGTGTCAAAGACCAATCTGTCAGTCCACGAAGACAAAAACAGAGTACCTTATGTGAAGGTGAGACTCAGCATATCAGTTGCTAAACTCGCCAAGAACATGCGACAAATTCCTCATGGTCTTGTGTCTGCAGGGTTGCACCGAGCGCTTTGTATGCAGTCCGGACGAGGTTATGGACACCATCGATGAAGGCAAATCCAATAGACACGTAGCAGTCACAAGTAAGAAATCATGCCCTCTACCACATGTTGAGGTTGAGGCGCTGAGACTGAGCTGAACGTTTGTGTTCCTCAGACATGAACGAGCACAGCTCCAGGAGTCATAGCATTTTCCTGATCAACGTCAAGCAGGAGAACACCCAAACGGAACAGAAGCTGAGCGGGAAACTCTACCTGGTTGATCTGGCCGGTAGTGAAAAGGTGTGCGGTGCAGCTAGCCCATGTGACTCCTTGTGTTAGCGTGTGTTTGGCTAATGCTAGTTTATCATCAGGTTAGCAAAACAGGAGCGGAGGGAGCTCTGCTGGATGAAGCCAAGAATATCAATAAGTCGCTGTCATCCCTCGGGAACGTCATCTCAGCTCTGGCTGAGGGAACGGTATGCATCTTCATTCATAAACTATATGTCATAACTGTAACATGGGTTTTTCATGTGCATTAAATAGTGCTAAAGCAAGACTTTTCAATAAAATATCATCTAGCCCAAGTTGAGCTATTTAGTAGAAACCTCCTATAATGCGTGGGGAGAAGTGCTGGTCCCGAAAGTGACAAAAATCTGCAATTAATTGATGCATGTAATCGTGGCAAAGGTTATTTTCTAATAGATTTTATGACAAAATACATTTTTAGCCGATTGATTGTAAAAATATTCAATTGTCACAGCACTAATCTGTAGGAGTCACAAAGAAATTACCGAGGTGCCCTTATTGTTATAGGCTCAATTCTTGATATAACTTTAAATTGTGCAATTTCAAAAGCAATTTGATTATACCTGCTACTTAATGAAATGTATTTGTAGTTTATGTTGTAAATTTATATTTGTTGTTTTAATCGAGGTTCATTCGCATTTTTTTTAACGATCAGAATTCTACACCCCCTCATTTAGGGTTTCAAAATAACCAACAGACTCCTTCAAGCGATCGCTAAACCCTTTGTTTCACCCTTTCATCAATGTTTGTTTGTCATCTGTGGTACAACACATCAGATAGTACTCCGTCTATCAACAAACAAATGCGGTGTGTTATCGGTTGAACAGGAATAATGCCTTTCAACCACAAGATCATATAACATGTCAACACACACAGAAGCATGTGGGAAATGTGATGCTTCACTTGACAGTTTTGTCCACCTCAGCATCACATAGTAGGCAGTCTTCACTGTCCTTCATCCTATTCCTGACCCTGCAGGTGTCCTGGTGCATCAGCAAATATGAGATAATTGGCAGAGTAAACAGATCCATTGCCCCGTGACACATTATCATTTAAAGAAAAAGATGATTTCAGAAAGCGTCTTTTTTGTTCTGAGATAATGATTTATACACACCAATATGACGCATTAAAGTGAATATTGCGTATCCAGTTGGCTGCAAATCTAACCTTTCCGTTGTGATCAGTTATATTTGGATTAATTTGTACCAGAGGCCAAACGTTTAGATTCATAAAAGTATTGACTATACAAGCAATGTTACAGTTTGCATGTTAAAATGCTTAATAGGGGTTTTCCTTGCTGAAATTGAGGCCGTGATATTGTTTTATTTCTTTTTTGTGTGCCACATTTTTATTGTTGCAAAGAAACAAATAAAAAAGGAGGTGAACCACTCTTAATAATGATGGACGAGGTAACGTTTTTTTAAATAAAATATGTATAAAAGTAAATCTATCTAACGTAAAATTTACATGATCTAAGTGACAAACCATATGATGTCTAGCTAAGTTAGCCTTGCAGTTTATAAATGTACTTAACTTATTCTCTTGACGTGTGCTTTTTATCAAGGCATACATCCCTTACCGAGACAGCAAGATGACACGTATCCTTCAGGATTCACTGGGTGGCAATTGTCGCACCACCATCGTCATCTGCTGCTCACCTTCCTCCTACAACGAGGCTGAAACCAAATCAACCCTCATGTTTGGACAAAGGTAAGCAAGGGGGGAAAAAGATTGCCTGGAAGATGAATCATATCTAAACTGAAATACATTTTGTCTGTTTCTCCTGCACAGAGCAAAGACCATCAAGAACACAGTGACTGTCAACATTGAACTGACAGCCGAACAGTGGAAGCAGAAGTACGAGCGTGAGAAGGAAAAGAACAAGACCTTGAGGAACACCGTCACTTGGCTGGAGAATGAGCTCAATCGCTGGAGAAATGGTGAGATGTTGTTTTCTTAGTAATTATGAGTTTATTTCCTTAAATCATTATTGTCATTATCCGGAAAAGCGTGCAAACATCTCTAAATTCACATGTCCAAGGCGAAAGCGTGCCGGTAGAGGAGCAGTTCGACAAGGAAAAGGCTAATGCTGAGGTTTTGGCCCTTGACAACATCCTCAACGACAAGCCAGCCTCCACACCCAATGTGCCTGGTGTGCGCCTCACCGACGTGGAGAAGGACAAGTGTGAGGCGGAATTGTCCAAACTCTATAAGCAACTAGATGACAAGGTAAAAGAGCTTAAATATGTGCATTTAAAAACCTAGGATGGCTTGTCCACCATCCTGTCCAAAAAATAAATACATCTAAAACCTGCTTTGCGTGTAGCTACGTAAATGTTGACGCTTTGCACCATCTTTTCCATAACATTTGGGACACTCTCCACTCTTGTTATAAAATATCAAGACTGTGCACTATAATGGTATGTTTTTGTTTTTTGGGGTATAATTTAGGTTTTAAATATACTTTATTGAAACCATTCATTCAAACTTATATGTGTGTGTAATTATTAGACCACACCACCATTTGCACTTGGTGTGTATATAATATATACATTGTCTATATATACTATATATAGAAAATGAGTTGCCACGTCTTGGCTCACGGCGCTTCAATGAAAGCCGCACCCTGGTCCTGTCTGTTGCATTGAAAGAACACCCTACTGCACATGAGAAACCTTTAATGAAAATTAATGGGTCAAATTTGAGACTGAAACCAGAAATACATCATGGAATCCAAAAACAAAATTACGTGTGGTTAACCTCATAGAAGATGTTCATTTCAAAATATTTTTCTAAATGTAATTTTTCATCTCCATGCATCTGTGATGGGGCGGTTCTATTGAACAACTGCCACTGAATATCTGAAATGTTCAACAATATACATTTCTCAGCTGTCTTGCATGGCACACCTCGGCCGCATTGCAATGCCAATGCCGTGCCATGAATACTAATGCCACAACACGTCTGCTTCTGTGCAGGATGAAGAGATCAACCAGCAGAGCCAGCTGGCTGAAAAACTGAAGCAGCAGATGCTGGACCAGGAAGAGGTTAGCGCTAAATGTCCACACTGTTTTTTTCCCCCCTCTCTTGCTATCTTACTCCAACTTATTTTTTTATCAACTATATCTTCGGCCAGCTGCTGGTATCCTCGCGCCGTGACCACGAGAACCTCCAGGCTGAGCTCAACCGCCTGCAAGCTGAAAATGAGGCCTCGAAGGAGGAGGTGAAGGAAGTGTTGCAGGCTTTAGAAGAGCTGGCCGTCAACTATGACCAGAAGAGCCAGGAGGTGGAGGACAAGACCAAGGAGTTTGAAGTTATCAGCGAGGAGCTCAGCCAGAAATCGGTGAGGTGTTGGATACCTAAAAACATGAACTCGACCACATTAACCTTGAAGGGAGCCATGTTAAGCATTTTTGTTCACAGTTTAAACACGTCCGAGGTGCAATTTCTATGCAATTATGTAAAAAAAAAATCTAAATTCCCCGCTCATTATTAATTATGTCCAATTTTTCCCCAGTGGGGTGATTTATTCGTCCATCCATACTCACATAAGCACATGCACAGTCACAAATTGAGCGGCCACGATTGCATTGTATTATCGTTGGTGCATGCAGCATTTCATCATTGAGCCACCTGATTAAAGTTGTCAATTAGTTTAGCAATAGTGCACATGAAATGACTAGCCATTATATTCTTTTTGAGTTTTTTTTGTGTTTTTATATATATATATATATTTTTTTAACCAGATTCTTGATCTGTTTATTGGTGTGGCTGATGATTGTTTTTTGACTTCGTTCTTCATTGATCCCCTACTGTTTTGGGTTGGATTTGGTATTTGATTTGGTTCTTAAACACGGTAGTTTTGTGTTAGACCAGGGTCTTGATTCATTAAGTTATTTTTGGGTGTTCTTTGACATGGTTGATCTTTTTTGGGAGCATGGGGTCCTTTTTTTACATTGTCCTTTTTTTTATTATGTTCTTGATGCGGTATTTTGACAACAACTTGCAGACAGATTTTCATAAATTTGTGAATGACAAAGTGTAATTGTTTGTGCACTTTTACACTTGATGGCTCTACATGTATCACACAGACATACAAATAAATATTTTTACCCGAACAAAAAAGGTACATTTTCTACAAGATGTCCCTTTCAACTCATTCACCGCCAGATGATGTGCAAATACATGTCCAATCCAAAAGATTGAGTTTTAGGACTACATAAGCATTCAATATAGTAAGAAACCTTAGACCACAGGTGTCAAAGTCAAGGCCCGCGGGCCAAATCCGGCCCACCACATCATTTTTTTCGGCCCGCGAAAGCAAATCAAACTTGTTAAATTCCATGATGATTGCTAAAATCTGAGCCAAAATTTCATATTTTTGGATGTCAACCACAATAAAAATCATTATTCTTGACTTCAGATTTGAAAACGAGTTATTCATTAATTTGCTGTGTGCTCTATATGTAATATTTGAAGGGATTTAAACATTCTAATGGGTTCCCCAAATTCATAACGGCCCTCGAAAGGAAACCATAACTACAATGTGGCCCGCGGCAAAAAATGACTTTGACACCCCTGCCTTAGACTCTTTTCTTTCATCAGAAAAAAAAAAAAATGTCAAGCTTATTTGGTTCCAGAGTTTTCGACAGTGAAAGTGGGGGCGGCGGCTGTACAAAAGGTAAATGCTGCCCGCTCGTGGGGGGAAAACATTGCCAGAGGTCTGACCAATGCTTTATCAGCACCCCCTGCACGAACAACCAAAAACCGAACAAATTTGGGTATGGTGCTTCATGTCATGTTTTTCAATTCCCAAATACATTCAGGAATGGCAGTGACTTAGTTAATTGGTTGTGTAATGTTGCACTTGATGGCTGTACAAGTATTACGCAGAAACGCAAATAAATATTTTTACCCTAACAAAAATGGTACATTTTCCACAAGATGTCCTTTTTAACCAAAGCGCCCCAGTATTGTTAGTCAAGTCTTTGTCATCTTGTATGCAGTCCATCCTGTCATCGTTGGACTCTGAGCTGCAGAAGCTGAAGGAAATGTCCAACCACCAAAAAAAGAGGGTGACGGAGATGATGTCATCACTTCTCAAAGACTTGGCTGAGATCGGCATTGCCGTGGGCAGCAATGACATCAAGGTGAGGAGTAGCGGGAGAGTCAAATGTTGATCTTTGTACGTCTTCCCACTTCATCGTATTCTCTTGTCTGTAGCAGCATGAGAGCGGCAGCGGTCTGATCGACGAGGAGTTCACTGTGGCACGTCTTTACATAAGCAAGATGAAGTCGGAGGTGAAGAGCATGGTGAAGCGCTGCAAGCAGCTGGAGGGCACCCAGTCGGAGAGCACCAAGAAGATTGACGAAAATGAGAAAGAGCTGGCCGCCTGCCAGTTGCGAATCTCACAGGCATGTCACCCCTCCGCTAGCCATTCGGTGCGAGAATCTCATTAAATAATGCAATTTTCCCCATTTTGCAGCATGAGGCAAAAATCAAATCCCTGACGGAGTACCTGCAGAATGTGGAGCACAAGAAGAGGCAGCTGGAGGAGAATGTGGATTCGCTCAACGAGGAGCTTGTCAAGATCAGCGCTCAGGGTATGTCAGGTCACATCCCAAAAATCTCCTGCAGTCGAAACCGCTGAGAAGTTTGAATCGAAATGTTCCGTGTCTATGAACAATCTTTTTTTTGTCCTGTGAATAGTCCTTGTCCATCAACAATTAGAAGTGTATCGCTGCACTCTGATAGAAGGAATCCTGTGATAAATTTCATTCAGCTTTTTCTCCCTTGAATCTGGGTGTATTAAAATACTTGGGCAAAAAAATAGAAGAAATTCTTAACTCGTAACACATCACGAATTATTGAGAAGCAATTACTAATGTTAATCCGATGTCTGCGGGGATGCCGCCTATTAAGATTTCTTGTCGTGGTGATACACCTGCTCTTGTGTTTTGCAGAGAAAGTGCATGCCATGGAAAAGGAAAATGAGATACAGACAGCCAATGAAGTCAAAGTGTGTGACTCAGCTCTTTTCAATCATCTGCATTTTCACCAATCACCCCCCCCCCCCAAAAAAAAAAAAAAAACAACAACAACAAAAAACAAAAAAAAACTTTTATTGTGTTACAGGAAGCTGTGGAGAAACAGATCCACTCGCATCGCGAGGCTCACCAGAAACAGATCAGCAGCTTGAGGGACGAGCTGGACAACAAGGAGAAGCTCATTACAGAGCTGCAGGAGTAAGGAAGCTCCACCCCATCACTAAGCTTCCTGAAGGAGATCCCACACTTTTTCATAATGTCATATTTTCCAGCTTGAACCAGAAAATCATGTTGGAGCAGGAGAGGCTACGAGTGGAGCACGAGAAGCTCAAGTCCACTGACCAGGACAAGAGCCGCAAGCTGCACGAGCTCACGTATGACCCAATATTAGTTGACCTGTAAAATTGAAAACATTTAACCAACGGAGAGAATTCACTCAAATCACTGCCAGCTGTTTGGAGACATAAATCAGAATCTTTATTGCCAAGTATGTTTAACACATAAAGAATTTGTCTCCGGTGGAACACGCTGCACAACTATCATCATAACAAAATTGAGGCACTTTACAGTTGTATTTGGGTTACTGTTTATAATAATATAATAATAATAAGTTTCATTCATAAGCGCCTTGACCACACATGTTCCGTGACCATATAACCAGCAGGCCTGCCAAAAAATGAGTAGGCTGTTCTCTAACCAGAAATAAAATAATCCTTTCTAGCTTTTTAAAATGTGAGAGGCAGTATCTCAAACAAAAATAGAGAAGCATTAACACTATCTGTTATCCTCTGTCCATCCAGGGTAATGCAGGACAGGCGGGAGCAAGCCAGGCAAGACCTGAAGGGTCTAGAGGAGACAGTGGTGAGTTCTTATTCAAGGCTGTCTTACTTTTTTCAAAGGTATCAATCCTTCCTCATGTTTTCTTTTCTCACCTGTCCTTCAAGGCCAAGGAGCTGCAAACTCTGCACAACCTGAGGAAGCTCTTTGTCCAGGACTTAGCTACACGTGTAAAAAAGGTGAAAAAAACCACCGAGTCTGTGACTATGTTAGCATTTGAGCTGAAATAGTTCCTAACTACTGAGCGTGGTTTAAAATCCTTTGATTTGCATCTCATTTCCATTCTATACTCTCTGACTGTGTCGTACCCAAGGAAAGGTCTAAATATACAATACTTAGTCTGCCACTCAAATTTCTATCCTCAGGTTCCTGTTTATTACACCCGCTTTTGCTTGTATTTTATTGACTAGTGTTTTAAAACCCACTTGGCTAGAACGATAGGATGTCAAATCTTTTTCTGTCTTTTTTTATGTACAGGATTTGCCTTTTTTGAACTGCCTGCTACGATGTTAGCATTTGAAATGGTAACCAGCCACAGAGCAGAAAGTAAAATCCCTCTGGATCTGTCACAGTGCCTTTTGTACTACGGTTCCATTCTTGCAATATGTTAATGGGACAATATTCACGTTGTGAGCCATTCTGCTGGTTAGATTGCTAGGGCGAATAGAATCCTTATCAACCCACAAAAGATATGAACTTAGACCAAGTCAACCAAAACAACAGTGACACGAGACAGTGACACTCTGTTGCTCAGTCCCACCTTTCGTGTTTGCATCCCAATACTTACACTCCATTGTGTTTTTGTGCAGAGTGCCGAGATGGACTCAGACGACACTGGGGGCAGTGCGGCTCAGAAGCAAAAAATATCCTTTCTTGAGAACAATCTTGAGCAGCTCACCAAGGTTCACAAACAGGTAGGAGGTTTACAATGTCACACCCACTCACCATCCACTCAAGCACAGTATTATAATTTTATCGATGTTGTCTTTTTCACTGTCAGCTGGTGCGCGACAATGCAGATCTTCGGTGTGAGCTTCCAAAACTGGAGAAGCGCCTTCGTGCTACGGCTGAGCGGGTCAAAGCTCTTGAGTCTGCACTGAAGGAGGCAAAGGAAAACGCTGCCCGTGACCGCAAGCGTTACCAGCAGGAGGTGGACCGCATCAAGGAGGCTGTCAGGGCCAAGAACATGGCCAGGCGCGGACACTCGGCGCAGATCGGTCAGTGGGAAATAGCGATCTCTCATCTAGTCCAACCAAGCAAAAACAATTTGTCAAATATTTGCATAAAATGGGTACTTTAAAAAAAGCCCTCAAAATGTTAGTGTAATGAAAAAAGTCAGAACAAAAAATTGTTTGATCCTATTAGCATTTTTTTTAAACCACAAGCCCCAAAATAGGAATTTAAATATAAAAATAAAAAATTGAAAAAAAGCTTTAAAAAATAGTATTACAGAAATAAGTGATTTAACTTACAAAAAAATCCCCAAATTATTCATGTCGTTAAACAAATGTCATTAAAAATTATAATTAAAAGCTTTCCTTCACCAAAAATGAAAACAACATTGTTAGTAATTGTTTTTTAACTCATTCAGGAAAAAAATATTGAGGAATTGAAAATATAATGTGGAGAGCCATTCCCAATTTTAGGGGGGGTTTTGGTGGATGCTGATAAAGCGCTGGTCAGACCTCTGGTAATGTTTTTTCCTTCCACAAGGGGGCAGCATTAGCCTTCTGTACAACCGCCCCCAATTGCACCTCATATTACTTCAGACCCAGATAACTTGGGAATTAGCTCTTTTTTTTTCTGATGAAAGAAGAGAGCCTTAGGTGTCATATGCTGCATTTAAAGTTTATGTAGTCTCAAAACTCAATATTCTGTGGGTGCTGCAATTTGAGTGACAATGACTAAATCTCTGGCACTGGACATATTTTTGCACGTCTGGCAGTGAATGAGTTAAATATGGGATTAAAAAAAACAAAACACAATGATTCAACAGTACTGTGGTAATATTGTAAAGTAAATATGAAAAAGTTCAACTTTATCAAGTGTTTGAATAAATAATAATATTACGATTAAAATGCAAGCTTTAAAGTTTCCACAGGTGCCGAACAAAGTATGCAAAAAAGTGTCCCAAATAACATTAGTATAAATTAATATCAACTTTAAAACGGAAACTGGTGAACCAGCCTTTCTTTTAAATATACCGGAGTAATAAAGAGGCACTTATTTTGTTGTTTTTTTTTGTTTTTTTTCTTGAATTGTATGTACTACTCCAATCTAACAATTTCTTGGTTGTTGTCGTTTTCCTCGCCCACCATCGCAGCTAAACCCATCCGACCAGGGCAACAGCCGGTGGCGTCCCCCACCCACCCAAACATCAACCGCAGTGGCGGCGGTTTCTACCAAAACAGCCAGACAGTGTCCATCAGGGGCGGCAGCTCTGCCTCTACCAAGACGGACAAGAAGTAGGTTCACTGATGTTTCTTCCATTGTGTCTGGAATGTAGTTTTTAAAGTTTAGTTTGTTCTAGTTATTTTTCAAAGCAAATGTGTTAGTTTTTAATTAACTTGTAGGGTTTTTCTTTTTCCCCCAGCGTCGTAAGTGATGCTGATATCGTAAATCTAGGTGTATTCATTCCAATTGTCTTCCTTCCTGCATTTAGCTGAAACGAGCAAGCCGGTAGACGACACCACAGAAGAAGCCAATATCATCCGACCTTTGTCACCTCCCTCAGCGCCCCTAGGCGGCCCCCTGTTGGCCCCGTCATTCCATTACTGCTTCCCAGCCACCCAGGAGTGAGCGGATTATAAATATATATAAATATTCTCGGCTGTATAGCTCTGACCCGCTTACCTCCCCGTCACCACAAAAACAAAAAGTTGACAGATTAAGTTTACAACACAAGTGGCAAAAAATATGAATAACAATGATATCCAAACAACCAGTCTTGAACAGCCGCAGCAGCCTTGGCCAACAAAAACTGCACGCGACTTGAATGTGTAGCTGTTCTTTTTTTGCTTTTTTTTGTTGCTTTTTTTGTGGCACGCCCCTGTCATCGTGGTTATCGTGTAAGTAGTTGAGTTGTGCACTGCTGCCTCCCAAACCTCTAAGCTGAATGTAACACTAATGTAATAAATAATAAAATATGAAAAAAGGAGAGATCATACGGCCATCCAAACGTAGCTTCGTAGGCCAAATTCAACGCTGTACATTGTACAATTCCATAGCCGCACACCCGTTTGCCATCGTAGATTTTTTTAATGGTGACATCATCAATATAATATATAAATATAGATACTGTATATATTTATCCACAGTGGGTGGAATGGATGGTAGACACTTCAAAGTTTTTTTAACAGCTTTTCCATCCTGACCTCCTTTACTTCCCCTGCCAAACATACTGCCTTTCACCCTTTTCCATCATACATCCTTCCTTACTCCCATGTTTCCCTTGGTTTGCCATTTAAGCTTCCTCTTATCTCTTCCTCTCTGACTGCCTACCTACCTACCTACCTACCTACCCACCCACCCACCCACCCATCTCCTTCCAACCTTACCTACATTTGCACCTTCCTCCATTTCATACTATCCATCCTTCCGTCCCTTGCTTCTCTATCCCTTCTTTCTAATATCCATCACCTTGCATCCCCTGGTCCATGTATTTTCTTCCACCAATCCATCCTCCATTCCTTCCTTCCTTCCTCCCTTCATAACCATTCTTCACACCTACCCACTATTCCTTTCTCCCTCCATGCTTTCTCCTGTCTCCCTTAATAAATTGTTTTCTTCGAAAGCCTCATCGCTCCAATAAGTGAGTTAAAAGTTAGTGTCTGCCTCCTGTTGTTCCCGTCACATATCTCAAATCCAAATCAAAAGTTGTCAGCTCGCGGCTTGAAATTCTCCTCACTCTTGTCGTGCTTTTACCGTGTACAGAAATTGTCCAAATTTGACAGCACGCCGCTCGCTCACATCCTGCTCACATGGCCGTAGAGGGGAGGGGGAGCAAAAAAAAAGCCAAGGCGTGCAAGCGTGTACTGTAGATCTATTTAATTGGACACCTGTGGAGGCCAATTGTTTTTTATGGCTAACTTAAAGCTGTATACTCGTTGTGTCACAAAGGAAAGGAAAAGGAACGGACGCCGATGATCCAGTCCATGCTTTTTAAGGCCCGCTAAGGCTTAATCTGTAAAGCTACGTGTGATTTTACCCATCATGACGACTATTTATAGCCACCGTGGCCGTTTTGTGTGTCTTATGTGCACCTTTGACTGCTTTGGCTGTGTCCGATGGTCCTCACGTGTTTATGAGAGGGGACAGCTGCTAATGCGAGGCTCAGCAAAAAGCAGCATCTGAACACAAGTCATCACAAGGGTTTATTAAATAAATTATAAAAAAAGTGTAGGGTTTTCTTACTTGTTTTTTTTCACTTTGTTATTATGTTATGTTGTTCCCCCTCTTCCTTTACCGAGCCCCAGTGCATTACGGGGGACTTTAAGCTCACACAAAAAGGATAAGATGAAATAAGTGCATCCAATTAAAGCTGTAATTTTTTTTTGAATAAAGACCTATTTAAATTACGTTTTCAAGGGCAGAGGTTGTTTCCAAAGGAAAAAAGATAACATTTTCACATCTATTTCCCTTTTTTATTCTTAAAAAATATATATATAATATGACAAATTTGGGGGTAAAATCACCTCTTTTGCAAGACTGGAATAATTCTAAATATATTTCACCAAAACAATATCCTTCCTCGTGTTTCTTGACACATACTTTTTTTTTCTTTTGGGTGTGGCCCTAATATTCCTGAAGTGCTTTGTAATCACAGCATGAAGACGCTAACACCATGTGCAAGTGCAATATATACTGTAAGATACACTGTACATCACACAAAAACGTGCACCATGTAATATTTACCATACAAAAAAAGAAAACCGGATCCACTTATTTAAAGATGAAAATATTTCAACATGGACTTTTAACATGTACACCGAGCATTTTGCATCTAGCATTGAAAACACTCCATCTGTTTTAGATGGGATTCTAGTGTCCCCTCCTTCACGTATGTGACAGGACAGTGTATGTATACAGGCGCTTTGCCATTATGTTCACCAATGAAGCAATGAGACTAGCATGGACCTCCAAATGTTTCTCCTGTGTTTCACTTCCCACCAAAAACTGGATATGAAATGGAAATTAAGTTTGACACGTAAGTAAATGGCTTCAAACTCAGAATAACTGGCTGCCATTAGAAATTAAAGGTTAAAAAACACTTGCCGCATTTTTTTTATTACTGTGTAATAGTTGGTCCATTTTAATTCTTTTATTTTATTTTTTTGGGTCGGGGGACTTGATTGGACAAAAGGTACTGGATCATTCCTGGCTAACTGGGGCACAAAGTTGGAGTTTTGACGGATGCAGACAAGATCACCTTTGTTTTTTTTTTTTTTTTTCATTGGCTGCATGATGTAAATGTATGTGTGATTAAATAATTATCAGTAAACAAATTCAGATTTTGTCTCTGGGCTTCTTTGGACATTTATACAATTTTTTTGTCTTATTTTTGTGATGTCAGATTTAAAGGTCGTATATTTTTTTAATCAAATGTTTGTCTTTTTTTACTCTCCAAAAGTGATGAACAAAGTGAATTATCGTCATTCTAATAGGCTTATATTTTGTAATGTGGTTGTATTTTACTACATTTTCCCTTTTTGTGTTTACAGTACTATTTTATTTATTTTTGTAGTTAATTTAAATCCATGTTGGGATCAAAGAGTATTTTATTACATTTTTTTAGCCCTGGTTTTGTTTCACAGTAAACGTGTAATTGTTTTGTTTGTTTTTGGCTTGTCATTTTCTAAGCCTGTTTAAATACATTACTGTAATTGTTTGTGTAGTGTGTTTCTTTGATTTTAAATCGTCAAACTTTTAAAGGCCAAAGGTGTATTATTTTTCAAAACTAAATTTTAATACATTTGGTGTCAACAAAAGTCATTTTGAAGCCCAATTATTTTGCAGTATTTTACTATTTCTATTTTTCAAATAATAAACAAAAACATCAACCCCGTGGTAGACATTCAAACTCCATACTAGGAGGATGGAGCTGGAATATTTTATTGATCCTTTCCACGACCCTTGATGTTGTATTTTCACGTATTTATACCTAGGAGGCGCTCCCATTGTGTTGACGTAGAAACACCTGAGACGGACGAATAAAACTAACCTGAGATCTTACTCCTTAGGTTCATCGGGAAAGGATTCAAATAACTTTTGGTCGGTACGATTCTTAAACGAAAACAACTACATTTAAGATAAAATGAGTCATATTCAAACTTAACTTCAGCCCATCGGTTTTCGCGTGTGGAATCGTCACGACAACGTACACCGGGTTGCTCGTCAGAGTGGCACAAATTAGCGCTCGAGACAATCTTGGGCTCGGGAAGGTGGCGAATAGTTGAGCAACTTTTAGGGGACAGGAAGTGGCTGCTTTTCGGCGTCAAGTTTTGACAGGTGGACGGCTTGTTCTTCAGACACACACGCTGATCTGACTTAAATTTACCGGGATTTCTGCATCACAAGAAACCAACCACCCAGTCCGGACCACCAGGATGTGTTTGCCTTGAGGTCAGTGACTTTGACATGACACTTTTCCCCCTTCCGCTCTCAGACCTGCAGGTAGCAGCCAATGCTAATTACTTAGCAAACCCATTTTGAAAATACGTTTTACGACTTGTTATCAACCTGTTTAATAGTCATTTAAGGCGACTTTTAATTACGGTTTTTTTTTTCAACTGCCCCATGCTGCGTAAGAGTGTCGGGAGAAAAAGATACTGTAACTTGGTGGCGGAAAAAAAGTTGGCTGGAATGTTTCAGGAAGTATGACAATCCCATCGGGAATTTAGGTTGTAGGTTAGTTTGCAGGGCTGGGTTTGTTTGGGGAAGATATGTTCATAATCAAATCCTTTCGTCTATTTTTTGAAGCGCTTCCGCTCTTCATTGTCACAGGTGAGCTGGGGGAATTTGTGTTTAGATTTATGTGAAGTACAACTGCATCAGAAAATGTCTTTATTTGTGTTTTTGTTTAATCATCTGGTTTAATCCTCTGGTATTTTACTTGACACAAAATTAAATATACTATAAACAATCAAATATCCACCTTATTCCAGGCTCTATAAGCCTTTGAGCGAATTGCAGGCACAACTAAACCAGTGTTTTGTTTCCATGCTGTTTGCAAAAGTCCCTTTTCTATGACAGTTGAAGACTTTTGTCAATCGAGGAAAAGTATTGCATATTTGAAAAGAAAAAAACAAACATCAATTGACTGGTCTCATCTGTTAATTTATTTTCTGATGTGAAATATAGTATGTACTATAATGGGGTGTGTGCGTGCGTGTGTGCGCGCGCGTGTGTGTGTGCGTGTGTGTGTGTGTGTGTGTGTGTGTGTGTGTGTGTGTGTGTGTGTGTGTGTGTGTGTGTGTGTGTGTGTGTGTGTGTGTGTGTGTGCGCGCGCGCGCGCGTGTTTGTGTGTGTGCGTGTTTGTTTGTGTGTTTGTGTACACATTGTGTCCCTGTGACGATTACTGAATATGTCCTTGCCTCACCTGAAAACCCTTTTGTGCATGTAAATGTGACTTAAGCAGGAAAACAATGCGAGTAATCGCACAAATGAGCAGTAACTGGTCCGTGTCATGAGCGTAGCTGGTGTGGTAGCGTGCGAGTCACGTTATTAGAATTAGCGTTCACGTCTAATCTCCCCCCCCCCCCACGAGGCGTCCGCCTTCCAAGAGGATTTACATGTCTTCTTCACTTCATCTCATCAGGTTACAATCATATGAGGAAGGCTCAGGCACGCTGGCTCTTTGTATCTGCTGTGTTATTGTTGTTGTGTAAGTCACACCCGGAGAGCATCTTATGACCTAATAACACAGACACTCTATTAGACACTTTATAGTACACAAGCTTGCAGAATAGAAGCAGGTGCTTTGGAATAGTGAAGATGGTGAGTCGCAATTGGGGAAATTGTAACGGGATGGTATCGGTGATATGTCGTGATTGGAATGGGTGCGTCTGTACTTTCAAAATGTGACGTTGAAGTGAGCAAGTCGGGTTTGGATTGAGATCTGTTTGGATTTTAGATGTGGTGCATCGTTATCAACGGTTGTTGTGACCCCATACCTATCTGACCTTCTTCAAATTTCTATTCCCTCTCGTTCCCTCAGATCCTCTTCCTCCCTCCACCTCTGTGTGCCCCCCTCCCATCTCAGTACGATTGGTGACAGTGCCTTCAGCTGCTCTGCCCCCAAACTCACTTCCTCCCAACATTCGTAACATCGATACTCTTCCCACCTTCAAGTTCCATCTCAAATCCCAACTATTTAAAATTGCATTTTCTGTGTAGCTCTCTCTCTTGTTTCTATTTATAATTGTATTTTATTTATTGTATTCTATTTGTGATTGTATTTTATTTATTATAGTTCCTATGCTTGTCTGTGGCTGTAAAGTGTCCTTGAGAGGTTTGAAAGGCGTTTAAAATGTAATATATTATTATTGTTATTATTATTATTATTAAGCTTGTACATCAAGTTTAAAGAGGGTCCATTTTAGGTTGAAGAGGCTTCCGAGTGTTTTGAATTGTTGGTGGTGGATTGTGATATTGTTTGAAGGTGTCTGGGTCTTGAACGGGGTGTGTTGGGATGTTGCTGGTTGTACGCTGGGATTGATGGATGTGCTCTATATGAATGTGACACTTTTCCATTTTGGTGCACTGAACCTTTTACCCATTGACTCTTGTTAAAAGTTGCACACTGTATTTGCAATAGCGACCTCTGAATGCAACTAATAGGACCAAAGTAACGACGGAATGTCATGTCTGACTGTCTGGACCTCGGTCTGTGTCATTGTCTTTGAGTCGACATCTCTATTTGTGATCATCTACCTATGCAAACTCCAGAATTGTCTTGATGCCAAAGCTGCCAAAGCTATTGGAATTGTAACCGTGCATGTTTTGTGTTCCCATCAGCTTGACTGTGGTGGCCATGTCAGACGACGTGTAATCTAACCCGGGGGACAGCAGGAGACGCTATGGCGGAGCTGCCCATAGCTCCGGGCCAGGTCTACATTGAGGTGGAGTACGACTATGAATACAAGTCCAAAGACCGACTGATCACCATCCACCAGGGAGAATGCTACATGCTGGTTCAGAAGACCAACGAAGACTGGTGGAAGGTACGCAGGGAGGAGGGCAGCAAAGGCTTTTATGTGCCTGCTCAGTACGTCAGGGAGGTGCGCAAAGCCCTCATGCCTCCCCCCAAACCTTTACCGCATCATCCTGTTAGCGCCGAGAACTCACCGCCGCATCACCCCGTTCCCGCTGGAAGCATTCCACCTCATTACCCTATTTCTGCTGGCAACACCCCACCTCAGAACACTGGCGCTGTGTGGGTGAAACCCTCCAGTCTGGATCTGGCCGTCCAGGACTCATCTATGGTGAACCCAGACAGACCAGAGTCCAACCCTGCGCGTTCGCCCTCCGTTCATTCCTCCTCGTCCATGCATTTGTCGCCACCCATCAAACGGCGGGACAGTAACCAACGGCAACATGTCCCCGGTACACCCATGGGACCCGAGCGATCTTTATCCGAAATCCCGGCTCAGAGTACCGTACCCGGGTCTTCCCACCAACAAAGCAGCACGCTGCCGCGCATCCGTACTCGATCGCCGGAGTTGGTCCGGGCCCCGCTAGATCTAGACAGCCCTTTGCATTCGGGTGGCGAAGAACGGCGGACCAACGACTCAGGGTCTGGAGACGAACTGAGCAGCAGTTCTACTGAACAACTTCAGGTAAATAATTTTTATTATTGTGACTGGTTGATATTGGAGGGTTAGTATGGGTAGGGCTTTTGTTTTGTGTTAAGGTTTAGAATTATGGTCTAATTTTATCTTTCGGTTCGGTTTGGAGTCTCGCCATTTTGTCGATTTTCTGTGTACATACAGCGCACTAAGAGGTACAGTTGCGAATAATGATTAATCCAAACATTTTTGCGGCTAAATTATGGAAAAAAAATGTTCGGACAGAGATGCTGTAAGTTAGATTTGTATTGCGCGCCTTTTTCCGTGCGAGCACGGTTGTGATTGGCTGCGTACTGTGCTTCACGCACGCTCACAGACATGTTAGAGGTTTCATGGGCTGGATGTTTACGCGACGGACACCAAGGCTGCGTAGAGTATGTGGGCGGGGAGGAAATCCCTCTTCCTAGTTGACGCTCTGCGGAGGAGGCGCCAAGCTCACTTACGATTGGCTGTATAGCGTATGTGGGGGTTGGGGGTGTCCCCTCTCTCCAGTTCACGCTCCAGGAGGACGCAATGCATCACAAAGTAATGGCTGCTGGCACATAATTCAGTAATTATGTGCCAACAGCTTCAGTAATGGCTTACTGAAGACCCATGATTAGTATATTTTACGACTGTTAGAGCGTCTGTGTTTTATACTTGCCTATTTAGTGTTTGACTTAAACATACATTCCATACAAAATATAGCACTGAAGCAACTTACAAACAAATCCACCTGATACTTATTCTGATTCTTACGAACGACCGCCCGGAACGTGTACCTCGTTTGTGAGGTGGGGAGCATCTGTACTCTGAAGCACTGGTCCCCAAACTTTTTTGCACCACGGACTGGTTTAATGTCAGACAATATTTTCACGGACCGGCGGATAAATACAACGTTTGTTTTTTACTCATTTTGCTAGTTTACGGTGGGCTAATTTTAGCGGTATGAATCACGTGACCGAGACAAGCGTTTTGACATGCGTCAAGGGTAAGTCATAGACGGATGTAATCTGGTAATTTTTCATTTTTCAAAATAAAACATAGTTTGGACTCAGATAATAAATAAAATGGAAATTATGTAAATTATTTATTCTTTCTGCGCGGCCCGGTACCAAATGACCCACGGACCGCTACCGGTTGGGGACCTCTGCTCTAAAGTGACTATGTTATCAAACTATCCAAAGTGAAAATAGTTTTTGGTGAGCCGGCATACAGTAGCGAGCTAGTAAACCGCTTTTCGCTACGGCACTGGGTAACTTGTGGCGCTAACGAAGGCACTCAAGGGCTTAATTGTTGGGAAAGGGACAAGCTTGCCCCATGTGTTACTGAGCATTGTTTTGGTCACACCTCCTTCGCTAAAATAAGGAAATCTGAAATGGTGGTACACGTTTCAACACTTAAAACAATCCTGCTCAATTTTTAATGGTTATCAGATGCCTAAATCATGTACTATTTGTTTCACATCTCTGAATTGACTTCGTGGCATCTTCAGGCTGAGGCTTATGGTAGGGTTCTTGGCCTGTCTTGATTGTTAAAATTAGTGTTCGGGATGAAATTCAGGTAGGTGTTCTTGATGGGCTTCAGTCTTAGTTTAGGGTTACGGCTGAAATGAACACTCGGTTATTTTATTTATTAATTTTTTTTTGATAGCTTGATTATTCTATTCTCAATCACTTTGAATTGTACCAAGATGAGAAAATTTCATTTTGTTCACCATTCTAGCTTCATTGCTCCTAGAGCAAACATAACCAAACTAGAGTCAGCCATAACCAAACTAGAGTCAGCCTTCATCTGTACAAATGTGAAGGTTTCGGACGTTTCGCCTCCTATCCAAGAGGCTTCGTCAGCGAACTAAAGTCTGACTGGTCGTATCGGCCCTATTTATATATCCCTAATGTCCAGACCGGTTTAATGAAGGATTTTGTTGTTTTATAAGAATCGCTTCTTTTACCCCCCTTTCAAACCATCTGTGTTCTTTCGGTAAGATTTTAACCTCATTGTCGTCAAATGAGTGGTTGCTAGCTTTTAGGTGCAAATGTACTGCCGATTGAAGTCCACTTATATTATCCCTGCGATGTTGATAAAGCAATTCTGATAAAACAACAAAATCCTTCATTAAACCGGTCTGGTGGGGTGAGGTTCAATTTGGATCGTTCATACAATAGCCTGCTTAGGCAAAACAGGTTAGGCAACTTTCGTAATGCTGATGAGGGTCGTTATGCTGATGAGGTGATACCGGTGGGAGTGGGGGTAATAGGCCAGTCGTTAGCCAGGAATGTAGGAACAATCAGTGGGGCCACAGGGAGGGGTCCTCTGCCCCCCCAACCTGAGAGTAGGGACCTATCATAGCTGTGTCCGGCGCCACCATGTCTGGACATTAGGGATATATAAATAGGGCCGATACGACCAGTCAGTCTTTAGTTCGCTGACGAAGCCTCTTGGATAGGAGGCGAAACGTCCGAAACCTTCACGTTTGTACAGATGACGGCTGAAGAAACCTTCTCATCGATGGACCACTCCTGTACGACTGAGAGCTTACACAGACGTATTTATGCAAGATGTAATGAAAAATGTTAGTATTAAAACAGCCTCGCTGTGCACACTGCTTCTTCTTTTCCTTTCGGCTTTTCCCCTCAGGGGTCGCCATAGCGAATCAATGTCCTCCATCTATCCCGGTTTTGTGCATCCTCTTCTCGCACACCAGCTACCTTCATGTCCTCTTTGACCACATCCATAAACCTCCTCTTCGGTCTTCCTCTCGGTCTCCTGCCTGGCAGTTCAAGACTCAGCATCCTTCTCCCGATATAGTCAGTCTCTCTCCTCTGGACATGTCCAAACCATCTCAGTCTGACCTCTCTAACTTTCTCTCCAAAGCCTGTAATATGAGTTGTCCCTCTAATGTACTCATTCCTGATCCTATCCAAACTGGTCACTCCCAAAGAAAACCTCAACATCTTCAGCTCTGCTTCCTGTCTTTTCTTCAGTGGCACTGTCTCCAGTCCAAACATCATGGCTGGTCTGACCACTGTTTTATACACTTTTCCTTTCATCCTAGCTGAAACCCTTCTATCACACATCACACCTGACATTTTTCAGCCTGCCTGGACAGGCTTCTTCACCTCTTTTCCACAGTCCCCATTGCTCTGGACAGTTGACCCCAAGTACTTAAAATCCTCCACCTTCTTTATCTCTTCTCCCTGTAGCATCACTCTTGCACTTGGATCCCTCTCATTCACACACATATATTCGTCTTGCTGCGACTGATCTTCATTCCTCTCCTTTCCAGGGCATATCTCCACGTCTCTAGTTTCTCCGCCACCTGTTCCCTGTTCTCGCTACAGATCACAATGTCATCTGCAAACATCATGGTCCAAGGAGATTCTTGTCTAACATCGTCTCTCAGCCTGTCCATCACCATAGCAAACAAGAAGGGGCTCAGAGCTGACCCCTGGTGGAGTCCCACCTCCACCTTGAATTCCTCAGTCATACCGACAGCGCACCTCACAACTGTCTTACAGTCATGATATACGCTGTGCACACTGCAAATGTTCTTATTTCTGAACCACATTATTGTTTGGGATGTCACATCTTCTCACACATATTTTGTTTTGTCTAGCCTTTTGCTAATCTTCTCATCTTGGCGCCCCCCTGATGAAAGGCCATCCAAAGACAAACATACGTTTACGTTTTTATAATCTGACTTTTATGTGAATACTCCAATAGACTTCCTTCCTTTCTCACAAATGAACACGAAGACGTGTACGGCAGTTTAAAGGGCAACCGACGTCACTTTTTTGGTTTTTAACTGACATCAGAAAAACGCTTTATAGCATCTAAAATACCCAAAACACGCAGGCTGATATTTTAGTCAAATGCAAAACACCAATAAAAATGACTTAGTGTCCAAAATCTGCAAAAAATTAAGCTGCAAATTGGGCATTTTCAGAAGTCCCGCCCTCAGTTCGTGACGTCACGCCAAGACGTCTTGCATTGCTGGAGAATAAAAACAATGGCTTCAGATTCGGATAATATGCTTTCTTGTTACAAATCCAGTTATGAATATGATTCAAATAGTTCTGAAGAGGAAACAACACATGTTTGCAATTGATTAAAGAATTTATTCCGTGTCATTTTGAGGCAAACGGGCGGGGGGAATGTCTCACCCAAAGAGAGGCAAGAAAATGGCCACCGAGCTGTGAGGAATGAATCAGCCCATTTCCACAGGCTGATAAATTCGTTCCATGGAGCTTGGACTCCCTCTGCTGGCGGCTTTTGGATGTAACACACGGTTTTCAAAAAAAAAACAGTACAGCAAAATACATTGACGTGATGGAAAGACGCTACAATGCGTCTTTTTTTACGGCCAGGAGGCGGTCCTTTTCTGACGTCACGTGAGGACTCGTCACCAACTCAAAAACAAGACTTCCTGAATGTTCAGTGCGAGTCTTAAAACGTAAACTATAGCTATATGCTGTGGAATCTTGTTAAAATACGCCCAGTAGAAGTCATTTGAAGCCATTTTACAAATTATGGACACAACTTGTCCGGAGACGTCGGTTGTCCAAGCAAAATGTCACCAGGCGTCCTGAGAAAGCTCCCTGCAGTCCAGTGGCTGTCTTCTGCTTAATCTGTGGTCAATAGCAGTCACAAGCGGAGGTGTTTGGTTGACTTTGCTGTAAATTTGTTTTTGTTTTGGCTTGTGGCAGCGCAGCAGTTGGTCCTCTCATTTTGCTGTCTCCGTTTATTTTCTTCATAAAAATTCACCCGGTTTTCTCCAGGCTCTGGTCCAATGGGGCCCGCGTCGACTTTTATTGATTATTTTTACCACCAAGAAACACTGCAAAATAAGAAAGCCTGGTTTTCGGATTATTCATTCAGGTCAAATAAAATGTGTAGTTAGCGACACAGGGATCTGCTGTTCTTCGGCGATTTCATGGAAATGTAAAACATTTAATCAAGATGCCTGATGTGCCGCTAGCTGATCTCATTGTACTTCTGATTACATTAAAGGACAGGAACAGCGACAATATTTGGTTAAGAAAATACATAATCTACTGCTTACTGACAGGTACTGTACATTGTAATACTTTAGCACAATGTTGCAGAAAGATGTCAAAACAAAGAAGGCTGGACACTCCCAGTTGGATATTTTTACAGATATCCAATAATTTATTGAAGATATTGCATGCTGCTTGCTGCCTTGGCTTGCTGAATACAGAAAAAAATATTTATCTTGGTGTAGCCTCTGCAGGGATCCCTTTTCAAATAAGTCTCAGAATAATCAACATTCTGTGTTCCGATTATGAGGGGATCATCTGCTGCGTCTTTGATTAGTCACAAACAACTGTGTGTGTGTGTGTGTGTGTGTGTGTGTGTGTGTGTGTGTGTGTGTGTGTGTGTGTGTGTGTGTGTGTGTGTGTGTGTGTGTGTGTGTGTGTGTGTGTGTGTGTGTGTGTGTGTGTGTGTGTGTGTGTGTGTGTGTGTGTGTGCGCGTGTGTGCGTGTTTGCCACAGTTCCTCACTTTATAAAGCTTTTCGTCTTAATCCCTACAAGTGCTTCAATTGATGTGTTTGACTGTGCGTGGTATTATGTCAGCAGAGCACTGTGAGCCCTCTCTCTCACTGTGCGTGTGTTTATATTTATGGAATAGTTGTGTTAGGGAGTCTGTGAGTTTAGCATTTTCGCCCATGTCAGACACACACAGAGTGGTCACGGCGACAACACCACGACGGTTGCGGCCATCATCATGTATCCAGATGAGAATGGCACGGTAGGTCGGACTGACGCTTCAGCTTCACACATTTGAGCTAGTCAGCAGTTTTTACGCATGTGACATCAACAGCGCTTGTAGCAGCTGGGGAGGTGTACCACGCGAGAGACTGACTTCAAGGGATGAGCTTTGAATGGAATGAACTCGTGGTCAAATTAATGAACAACCATTTTAATTTTTTTTATTAATTTCTGTCTGTCCATCTGTCTCTCTTCCCTTTATCTCTATCTCTATCTCTCACTCTCTATCTACCCAACCAACCTCACCCATCCGTCCGTCCATCCATCCATCCAATCAACCCCACCCAATCCATCCATCCATCGAGCCATCCATCTACCTATCCATCCAACCAACCCCAAATGTC
Organism: Hippocampus bargibanti; assembly: GCF_051943395.1. Taxonomy (NCBI): domain Eukaryota; kingdom Metazoa; phylum Chordata; class Actinopteri; order Syngnathiformes; family Syngnathidae; genus Hippocampus; species Hippocampus bargibanti. The sequence goes on along the minus strand of NC_142744.1, from coordinate 13,207,567 downwards.
CATCCCAATCTATCCATTAATCGATCGATCGATTGATCCATCCATCCATCCGCGTAATTTACTAATCATGTAATTTAATTCCCAATACGGCGTGAGTGGAATCATTTTCATATTGTTTTGCTTCGGTCACCATGAACTCATTCATGCTATAGATGTAGCTGAATCGCTGAACGTAGCAAGCTAAACATTATGTTGTTGCCAATGATACCATGTGGTCGGCAATGTTCCCTCTAATTTTTCATGTGTCTGAGCAGACAAGCAAGCTCCCTGGGCACACTGAGGACCACTGTGAGCAACATCAGATGTGTACGAGGGACGTGTCATTCGCGAACGAGCCGGTTCTTAGAGCCGGCTCTCCTAAGTGAACGAAGAGAGCCAGTACCTAACAAGGAGCCGGAAATGGGAGCAGACTTTTTTTGTCCTCTATTCCCCGCCCCCAGTCTTCGGTTAAATCCGCATGTGATTGGTCGATATCAGTGGTAGAGGAGGGAGGGGAGAATTACAGACACATGCAGCAGTGAGGAGGAGGGGGAGTGGGTTCGGGTAGACAGGTGGACAAATGTCACATTATGTTGTTATTATTATTCAATTATTATATTTTTTTACTAGTTGGTATGATAGCATTATTAATATGAAAAGCAAATTAATGACAGCGGATCATCAGACCACAATAACCACAGGGAAAGTGAAAGTTGGTGAATGCTCTCTGTGCACATTTAAATCAAGCCAAATAAATAAAAATATTAGATATAGTGTATTTTTTACTTGAGTAATTTGTTTTTCACATAATTTGACATGATTTTTGGTAGTTAATTAATTTAAGAAAAAAAACTGAGGAGCCATTTGGGAGCCAAAATAGCCGGATCTAGTTAGTGAGCCGAGCCAAGACAACCGGTTCTTTGAAAAGAGCCGGAATTCCCATCACTAATGTGTACGCAGTGGCCACACACAAGTTTCACGCCAGTACGTATCACGGTGCGTATGGGCAGGGCACATTCGCGCCGTTCTGCTCCGATTGGCTGCGTAGCGTACGTGAACTGTGCGGCATTATTGGCTGGACACCTGTCACTCATTGAGTTACATTGCAAAATGTGCGTTGCATAGTGTCTTGTGTGCTAAGTACAGTAAAGTCTCGTTATATCGATATTCAAGGGAGTCCGAAAAAATATCGATATAACCGGGACTAACGATATATCCGATCCTGCGCCGAACTGCATTAAACAAAAGCCGCCAAAAGAGGGCAGCCAAGCGCCATATAAGAAACGGAGCTGGCCATTAGCTCCCTTTTTTTTTGGGTGAGAGATGTTGCCTCAAAATGGCACATATATTTCTTTAATGATTGTAAACATGTATGCTTTAATCTTCAGAACTACAGTGTATTTGAAACATATTCATAACTGGATGTGTAACAAGAAAGCATATTATCCGAATCTGAAGCCATTGTTTGGATTCACAAGCAATGCAAGAGACGTCTTGGCGTGAAGTCATTTTTATTTGCATTTGAATAAAAAGTGACATCGGCTGTCCTTTAATACACAGTATGGAATGTTAATAATTTTCAAAATCATCGCGCTTCAGCAGACAAAACAAGAAACATTGTTGCAAAAAACGATTGCATTCATATACAGTACAGTGGGCATGTACATAACACAACAGGGAAACTGCAACGCTTACATCTTACTGTATTATGTATACAATTTAAAAAAGTCATCAATCTTCTTCTGCTTCCCATTTTTACCTTTTAACACAAACACTTCAATCTCGTATGCTACACACGAGCTAGCGTCTGAAAATGAAAATGGCTCTGCTACACGGGTGCTGGGCACGTAACCAAGTCACCTGACCAAGTCGACCAATGGCGCGACTGATGGCGTGACACGTAACCAAGACACGTGACCAAGTTGACCAATGGCGCGACCGATGGCGTGTCACGTGACAAAGTCACACGGCCAAGTCGACCAATAGCGCGACCGATGGCGGCTCATGTGACCAAGTCGACCGATGGCGGCTCACGTAACAAGACACGTGACCAAGTTGACCAATGGCGCGACGGATATATCGATGTAAACAACAAAAATGGCCGGCGGGGGATGAAAAGGAGCACCGTAATAACCGGATTATCTTAATAACCGGGTATCGTACTAAACGGTACTAATTATACATAAAAAGACTAGAAATGTGCAAGGGAAATGAAAATAGTATCGCAATAAGCGGTACTATCGATATAACCGATATCGATATAACGAGACTTTACTGTATGTGCAAGCAGTTTAGAGGGAACATTGGTAGTCGGCACAGAGAGGAAGAAGAGGGCCGAACTGATTCGCCCAACTCCCGTGACGCTCTAAGTGATGTGGGCTAAAGCGCGAGCCGTGCTACGTTACATAATAACATTTGTTTGGACAGCTGGTTGTTGAGCCGAGGTTTGGCTCTAGGACAGAGCAGAGGCTGGTAGAATGTACACAAAATACAGGAACATCAATGTGGCAATGGAAAAGTGGCTTGACATGATTTTTTTGTTATTTGAAAGTAGCTGGTTTCTGCTTTGCAATTAGCGTGAGTAAATAATCACACTTTAGTGAGAGTTCATTGTAGTCACATTTTTGTGGAACAGCAAAACTGGCACAACTACCGATTCCTGTCATCATATACTGTCATTCGAGACTTCAATAATCCCAAATACTTGACAGTGGACAGCTGTGACTACACTCTGTTGACATGTCGGAATTTGTCAATTGTTTTGTAGCGCTGCGTTGCAGACATCAATGCAATAAGAACATAGACCTCAAGTGTGGTTTCATATGCATCCTTTGCAGTTCAGAATTTTAAGAATGCTCAAATGATATATGGAGTCTCTGTTGCCACTGAATGGGTCTACTTTTGCCCCACCCATTTGTACTCCTTCACATAAATCAGTGTGCTTTGTCATTTGTCACCTTCAAGAAAGACCAGTTTTTCATTGAACTTTGCATCCCACCAAACGCCTTCTCGCTGATTAATCATTAAATGTGATGGTAAAGCACCACAGAATGCCCATTCACTTATTTCTATTCTGATTACTTATACCGTAAATGATTAATCTATCTTCCTTCACTGGGGACTTCTTAATTGTTTTTGGGGCTGATTCTCACTGTAAAATTCTTAACTGTCAAGCCAAGTACGTACTATTATTTTATTTAACTTTTGTGTGTGTATATTCATATACAGTAAAGTCTCGTTATATCGATATTCTCGGGAGTTAGAAAAAATGTCGATATAACCGTACTGTCAATATATCCGTCCTGCGCCGAACTGCATTAACAAAATTTAATTTTAAGCAGATTCTTTACTTACAGACAGTGTAGGTGTAGGTGTTCAAATAGCTGACATGTTTCGACGACTACTTCCGCCTTGCATTAACAAAAGTCGCCAAAAGAGGGCATCCAAGCGCCATATAAGAAACGGAGCTGGCCATGACCTCGCCATGTTGTGCCTCTTTTTTTTTCGGGTGAGAGATGTTCCCCCAATGTTGCCTCAAAATGGCACATATAATTCTTTAATCGATTTCAAACATGTATGCTGTCCTCTTCAGAACTACAGTGTATTTGAATCATATTCATAACTGGATGTGTAACAAGAAAGCATATTATCCGAATCTGAAGCCATTAGATTCACAAGCAATGCAAGACGTCTTGTCGTGAAGTCATTTTTATTGGTGTTTTGCATTTGAATAAAAAGTGACATCGGTTGTCCTTTAATACACAGTATGGAATGTATGGTAATTTTCAAAATCATCACGCTTCAGCAGACAAAACAAGAAACATTGTTGCAAAAAACGATTGCATTCATATACAGTACAGTGGGCATGTACATAACACAACAGGGAAACTGCAACGCTTACATCTTACTGTATTATGTATGCAATTTAAAAAAAGTCATCAATCTTCTTCTGCTTCCCATTTTTACCTTTTAACACAAACACTTCAATCTCGTCTGCTACACACGAGCTAGCGTCTGAAAATGAAAATGGCTCCGCTACGCAGGAGCTGGTCACGTGACCAAGTCAACCAATGGCGCGACGATCGCGCCACCGATGGCGTGTATCGATATAAACATAGCAAAATGGCCGGCGGGAGATGAAAAAGAACACCGGAGTAACCGGATTATCGTAAAAACCACGAATCGTACTAAACGGAACTAATTATACATAAAAAGACGTGAAATGTGCACGGGAAATGAAAATAGTGTCGTAATAAGCAGTATTATCAACATAAACGACATCGATATAATGAGACTTTACTGTATCTTTTAACTCAATCATAGCCAGACGATGTGCAAAAATGTGTCCACTCCAGTACCAGGGTTTTTGTCATTTTCACTGAAATTCCAGGACCCACAGAATATTGAATTTCAGGATTACATAAACATTCGATTCAGCGTGAGAAACTTTAGACACTCTTCTTTCATTAGAAAAAGAGTTAATTCCTAAGTTATATGGGTCTGCAGTTATCTGTGCTTAAAATGAGGTTGGCTGTAATAAATACAATACCATACATACATATTGATTTATATCGCCCTTTAACAACAGCTGAAGCTGTAACAAAGCACTAACATGGAAAAAAGGCTAATGCTGCCCCTTTGTGAAAGGGAAAAACATTGCCAGAAGTCTGACCAGCGCTTTATCGGCACCCCTGCAGGAAAAACCAAAACCAGAACAAATTCGGGAATGGCGCTCCATGTCATGCTTTTCAATTCCCGAATAAATTCGTGAATGGCAATGAATGAGTTAATGTATAAATATCCATCCATCCATTTTCCGGTCTGCTTATGCTCACGTGGGTTGCAGGGTGTGCTAGAACCTATTCCAGCTGTCTTTGGGCAAGGTAAACCCTGAACTGGTTGTCAGCCAATCACAGGGCACACTTACACAACCAACAACCATTCACAATCACATGATGGAATGATCAATTAACCGTGCATGTTTTTGGTGTGTGTGAGGAAACCACAAGACCCATACAAAACCCACACAGGAAGGCCAGACCACAGTGTATTGAGTTCACTGTGGAGCGGACGTACGAACCATTCGTCCACCGTGCTGCCTTAAATATTTATCTTGTGAAATGCTCCTTTTTGGGACGCCTTCTCTCATAATTTCCTTAGTTGTACTTGTAAAACAATGAGCATACCGTAACATCTCCCTAATTAAATTTTCTTTTCCAAGCCTCTTTTCATCATTCCATTCCAGGTTAGACGGGTTAATCATTCTTTATGATGACTGACTGTACACTTTTAACCACCATGTTGGTCAACATTTTGAGGACCATGTTGCACCGCGATTGGTGACTTGGGACCGGTCGGTGTTTGGGCTTGTTGGACTGGTTTGATCTTGACAGCTTTTGTGTGTGGTTATCTGAGAAAGCCAAAGACTTTGAAACCAGAAAGACCAGTTCATGTTCTATGAATGAAGTGATGCGATTCCCATTAAAAAAAAAACGTGTTTTGTTTTTTTTGACTCTTTTTCCCATGCCATGTTTTTAGATATTGAAGGTACTCATAGAGATATTGCACAATGGTTCTTTATTTATTGATGTAATGCAGGAGTGTAAAACTGATTTTTTGTAGTGGGCCACTTTGGAGTTACGACTTCCCTCGGAGGAACGATGTAAAATCTCAACGTTATTGCTTGCCCATGACAGTTTGATATTTTGGTACAGAACTTAATAAGTATCATGACAGTTAACACACATGATTTGCTCCTGTGGGCCACATAATATGCCTTTGACGCATGTAATGTAATGGATTTAATTTCATTATTTTAAGTTCATATGACTACGTATATTGGTTTACAGGAAAATAATGTTACATACTAGCAGGAGATCTTGAATATCATTCTTGACAAAATATCATTTGTAGAAAATAAATGCACATAAAATATTTCATGCAGTATTGACTAAATTGTAATATTTGAATTTGAAGGCTGCTCTGGCTGGCATATTTTGACAAGAATTGACTCGAGGTCAATGTCTTGAAAGCTGAGTTCATCTTACTCACGTGAACAATTTCATTTCGATTACACTGATGCGTTTTTCTGTACGCAGCATCGGTGACCTTGGACAGGCAAATTTGCGCACATTGTCAAGTGTAATTAAACAACGGGCCGTCCTCATCATCTCGTCATTGTTGTCAGCATGATGACTGAACGCCTCTGCACTAATCTGTAGTAAAGCTGCCAAATACTGTATTCTCTCACGCTACAACTCCTTGTTAACTTTGTACCTGAATTAAGCTCTTTTTTTTCTGCTCAAATGGTTTCATATGCAAAGTAGGTGCTTTCGTGTGTGTTTCTTTATTTTTTTCCAATTAGCTTGGCACTGTGCCAGCGACGGAAGGTGCATGCATGAATATTCATTCAGAATGGAGGAAATGTTGTTGTGTTTTGTTAAGTGTGATATTTGGGAGCTTTTATTCAATCCTTATTACTTCCAAGAGAGTTCATTTAGCCGACTATAAACCGGCCTAGTCACGACAACGTCGCATGATACGCTGCTTGCTGCAATACCTTGTTGGACTCGGGCGAGTGAGTAAAAGGTAGACGATGAGTTGGTCGACGTATGGTTGTTCTCCTGATGTTGTCAGTGAGACACATTACACTCAACACGGTGCCTGTCACATTGTGTGGCACTGTGTCACATTGAACTCCGTTTGAGAAAATAACACCTTGATTGGACTTGAAGACCTCTGGATGTTTGTACATGGATGTCAGTGTCATGGAATTAGCAATGTTAAATAAAAAATGTGCATGGCATTCAGCTTTCTACTATGTGGCCATGTGCAGGGTATTTCCCAGACACCTACTCAAGCAAAAACATAACAGGAATCAACATTTGAATGAAAATCTTGGTTGACTTATTTGAACATTGTCCTTGTCGTCCGTGATTGGCCGCACACCGACCAGGTGTGACTAGTCCATTCTCCATGTCCTGGTTGTGTCACTTTATATAACTTGCAATCGCAAATCCTTTGTACAGGAGAAACCAGAGTGGCATGTGCTCGCTGCTAAGTCAATCACGTTGCATTATGTGTCTGCACCTGTCCAAATGATATCCCCTTGCATGCTTGTATAATCAAATATGCACACACACACATGCACATTTTTAAACATCACCACGTTACTAAGAGATGAATGCATACGCTCAGCTCAGACATGACTGATATCTTTCGAATGGTTTCAGCAGGTGTCAGTCACATAGTAGGAGAAGTCAATCTTAGGTGCTGAACTTAAAGGACAACCGACATCTCTGGACAAGTTGTGTCCATAATTCCTAAAATGTCTTCAAATGACGTCTACTGAGCGTATTTTACAAATATTCCACCACATATAGCTATATTTTACGTTTTAAGACTTGCGCTGAATATTCCTGAAGTCTTGTTTTTGAGTTGGTTACGAGTCCGTACGTTACGTCACTGAAGGAACGCCCCTGACCGAAAAAAGGACACATTGTAGCAGTCCTTCCATCACGTCAATGCATTTTGCTGTACTTTGGTCTGAAAACGTCATGTAGGACCAAAAATAGGCAGAAGAGGGCGACAAAGCTCCATGTAAGGAATTAATCACCCTGTGGAAACGGGCTGATTAATTCCCTACACGGCTTTGTCGCCATGTTCTGCCTTTTTTGGGTGCGACATTTCCCACCCCTGTTGTCCTATCATACTGCGTGTTTTGGGTATTTTAGATGCTATAAAACTTTTTCTGATGTCAGTTAGGAAACAAAAAAGTGACGTCGGTTGTCCTTTAACACCCCTTGTCCATCTTTCCACTTTTCACACTGCCTCTTAAGAATGAAAAATCACAAATGCAGAACAGGATGTTGAGAGAGATCCCCAATTTGCTTCCTTGGGAAGTTGTATCAAAGGTGTCATGACGGCTGTGTGTGAGAGATTACCGCAATGCCATCACAACATCTATCTTTCTTTGATACGACCGTCAGAAATCGTGAAACCTGCGGGTTGATCTTAAGCCAAATTCCATGTTGATTACCTTTCACACAGGATAACAACACTGTAAAGCTATGTGGGGTACTAATTCACACAAGACCACTATCTAGGAAAAGCTTACTTTGATGGATGAATGTGAAAGGAGACCATACAGACACTGTACAGCCTCTGTTTCCCATCTGATGACACCAGAGACTCCATAAAATTTGCTGGTTGACTTGGAATCCCTATTCTACCTAAGCCATGACATAGTTTGCTTTCCAAGTGTTGCCTTACATGTTTGGACAAGTGTAAGCATGTGCCCACCGTTTCGAAAGTATGTGTGTGCATGTTGTTTGCTCGACACTCTACTGTGATAAGCAGCCCAGTGGATATGTGTCACAGACAAATCAAAGAGGAAAGTAGGCAAAAACAAACGCAGATTCTCTAACAAAAGTTCAGCACTGACTTGACAGACTTCGTTGTCATTCTCCGTCCTAGAGGACCCTTCAGTCAACTTCAAGCTACGGTATAGAGCAGGGGTGGCCAACCAGTCAGAGACTAAGAGCCACATTTTTTACTATGTTACTGCAAAGAGCCACATCAAGATGGTGGTGCGTGAACACGGAGCGGCTCCACTCTCTCTGCCGTCAACTTGGCGTTTTTGTGTTTATTATGTTTGTTAAAGTCATTATAAGTGCCTTGCACGCTGGGTCCGATTGCACAGTAATTTCATCTGTGCTATATGCCATGCATATGAGCATATTCGACAATAACGCTGACTTTGATAAACATGGGCACACATGAACACTCCATCGCCCCATCCCTCACACACACAGACCTCTGCTCAGACAGATTTATTAGAAGTATCACCTTTTAAATACAAAATCAGCAAATATATTGGAAATTGACTCCGAGAGTACTAAAACCACAGGCAACAAAGAACAATGTATTTCCACACACAAACTCAGTAAAACCAAGTCCACAAAGTCCACAAACAAAAATGTAATAATTGACAATAGTTTGCATGTTGCTTAGTGGGACTTCTGGCATTTTTTGTCTTGAACAATCCTCATTAAATCTGCCTTGCATTCTGTTGTTGCCACTCGAAGCAATTCTTTGACATGAGTGTCAGTCAGAACCGATCGATGCTTTGATTTCACATGTTTCAGGGTAGAAAACACAGACTTGCAGACGTATGCTGACCCAAACATTGACAGTATTGTAAGCGCAGCCGGTTTGACATTGGGGTATTTTTCCATTGGCACGTGTTTCCAGAACTCAATGGTCCCTTCCCTTAAAGCAGGTTTCAATTGATCTTCCTCACAAAGATCGATCATCTCTAACTCAGCCGCAGCTTCATCTGTGACAGCGGGGCTTTCAAACAGTCCGTCTCCGCATTAAACGGGTCGACAAGGAACGTAGACCACAGAATCGGGTTCTCAACCAGTGTTGCATATCTGGCTCTGTGCTTATTGAGGGCGGCGCTGATGACTTGCCCGCTGGCTTTTAGCAGAGTGGAAAAATGTGTTAAATCTCCCTTTTCAATATGCGCCCTGAACAGCTTCAGTTTGATGACAAACGCAAACACACTTTGTACCAAGTCAGGCAGAATTTTTGACTTACCCTGCAGGGTAAGGTTCAGTTTGTCCAAGTGACACAGCATGTCGACCAAAAAAGCCAGATCCATAATCCACTCGTGGTCTGCTTTTCAGTCTGAGTTTTTAAAGTGACCAACTTGTGCTTGCGAAGTTCAGTCCCTTTGGGGAATTCTTGGTCGATGTTCGCGTGGAGTGAGCTGAAGTGGCGCTGAAGATTTGACGCTTTGAAATACGCCAATGATGCCTGACATATAAGGCAGAATGGCTTGCCCTTACGCTCAACAAAAAATATAAACTCTCCCACTCTGTTAAAAACGTCCTGTGTTCGTCTTCATATTTTTGTTTTGCTGTGCATTTTTTCCCTGCCATTTTGAGAGCGAACTTGACGCAAATTAATTGTTTACATCGTAAACAATTTGTGTCCAGTCTCTGATTGGTTGGCCACCCATGGTTTACGACATAAATGATTGATTTTCATCACACGCACATGCGTGTTAACGTCACATGGTCATCTTGATACCGTAATTTCACGACTATCAGGTGTACTTAAAAGTCTTCACGATTCTCAGGTGCCCTTAAAAGTCTTAAATTTTCTCCAAAATGTGCAGCGCGCGCTATGGTCACGAAATTGCGGTACATAGAGGATGAATGGCAGCGCCAGCGCCAAACTTTTTTTACGCTTGTCATGTGGACGCCCCTTACGAGTCGGCCCCTTAAGAGCCGCATGAAATCAGCCAAAGAGCCGCATGCGGCTCGGGAGCCGCGGGTTGGCCGGGCCTGGTCTAGAGTCTATCATATTAAGTCAGGGAATTTGGGAACAATCCAGCAGCCCCTGAAGCCAGTTTCTCTGAGGAGTGTGGAATTTGGTTGACATGTCTATCACGAGTAGACCAACAAAACTGTATCAAGAAGCCATGTGGGAAAATGAATTGAAAGTCTGCCATTTTGGTTCACATTGGCCATGTTGTTTGAGACCTACTGTATCTATTAGGGCTTTCTGAAAGCCAAACTTGCCTGAAAGATATATTTTTTAATTCTAAACAAGCCCCTGTTGCTAGTTTCACTTGGCCTTGTGAAATTTGGTATGGATGTCTTATATCAGTAGACCAACAAAAATGTCGGAAGAAGCAGTGCTGTAAAATGAACAGGAAGTGTCATTTAGTTTTTTTTAGATTTTTTAAAAACATATTGTATATTGTTTATATATTATTTATGAAGCCAGTTTTATAAAGCATGAAATTTGAAAGTTATGTTTACCATGAGTAGATGTAAAAAATAAAAAACAAGAAGCCATGCTGGAAAAGGACAGACTTCTATTTTTTCTTTTAAAACTACCGTATTTACCAATTTTGTTTTTCAGTTCCTGGTCTTTCTAAAATCAATTCCCTTTTTTTAAATTGACTTCCAAAAGTCAAATTTACATCGCAACATGAAATTTGGTCAGTGTGTCTTTCCTGAACAAACCCACAAAACAGTCCACAGAATACCGACCTGAAAAGACACAGTAAGTCCAAGATGTTTCTTAGGTTCATTTTGGCTTTGAGTTCCTTCAGAGACAAAATCCCCCAGGAGATTTTGTACATTCGCTTCTGACTTTGATCCTGCTCTTCTCAACAGATGGTTTTAGAAATTGTCCCCCATTGACCTTCCCTGAAGGCGACACTTTGTCATAGCGAGCACTGAAGTGAGGTGACCATGTTGAGCATCTCGCCACGCCTCGCCCAATCTTCCTGACCTCCATATTGATTAGCTCCTAGCAGCAAAGTCTGCCAATAACAGCTGCTGGCTAATACACAAACACCATTAACACAATCATGGAGGTCGCAGTGTCTCCATGCATTTTTAATGAGGCCTTAAATTACGGCACTCTCTCGACCCCTTTCACACTGAACTGATGCTAATCATGCTTGAGTATAAGAACTGAATTTAGCAACGGTATTTTGATCATTAGCTTTTCACTGCCAAACTGCTCACTGTGCCCCTTCCTCACTGAGCCGGACCCCAAATTAACTCTTTCAATGGCAGATGATGTGCAAAATGTGTCCGCTCCCATGCCAGGGTTTTTGTCATTGTCACTCAAATTGCAGGCCACAGAATATTGGTTTTAGGACTACATCAACATTCAATACAGTGTTTGACACCTGAGACTCTCTTCTTTCATCAGAAAAGAGTTAATTCCTAAATTATATGGGTCTGGAGTTATCTGAGCTTGAAATGGGGGCGGCCGTACAAAATACAATACAATACTTGCATATTGATTTATATAGCGCTTTATCAACAGCTGAAGCTGTGACAAAGCGCTAACATGGACAAAAGGCAAATGCTGCCCCCTCATGGAAGGGAAAACTTTGCCAGAGGTCTGACCAGCGCTTTTATGGCAACGAATGAGTTAACAATGGTTGTACACCACAGAACGAGCCTTATTTTACCTCTTTCATACTCACCCAGAGCTGGTGCCTAACTAAAGTCAAAATCTGTACTAGTTCATTGGAAAAACCTTCACTTTCTTACTGAGGTCAAGCCAAATTGTGTCTGTCCTGAGATAGTCCCTCCATGCCCCCAAATCACGGAAATAGCCACTTTGTATACCCTTTTCACTGACAAAAAGACGCAATTATCACAAGTTCTTTGACGTTTGACCACTTAGTGCTGTGTGTACGGCACACCCACAACAAATCCAAACAAAACAACTCTAGGGGCTCTTTCACCAGGTAAGTGTGTAGGGGTTGACAAGACGTGACCTAAGTGGAAACCCTCCTGTGTGTGATTTTGGCCGCGGAGGGGGTGGATTTGTTTGCAACCTCAATAGCAGGATGCGGTCTGGCGGTGGCGGTCGAAATGGGATCCTGTCGTCCCCGCGCTCTAAACAGTAGATTGAAGGGTTGGACTTCCCTTTTGACGCGCACCCCTGCATGTTAATCACGCGCTTGCTTGTTGCAGCGGAGTTAAGCGAGGCTTGATGGCAGTCATGCCAATGAGGAGTAGTCGGCGTGCAGTCTCCATGCATGAAGAGGTAAATCGTTTGAAATCATTGCTTGTTACAAAAAGGCGGCCTGACGCCGGCGTTGTTGATGACTTTGCGCCCTCGCTTGCGTCGGGTGTGAAGTCGCCCGCTGACTGTGCTGCAGCTTCCTCTCTCTTGTCACCGACTGTATAAGCCTCGGCAACCTTTTCGAATGGACTTGTTTGGAGTGGAGATGAACTGATCTGCAAGCACACACAAAAAAAGAGACTGACATATTTATTTTTTACTTGCTTGCTTAAACAAAAGGTTATATTTTTGATTGATCTCCGTGGATACTGTAATTGTGGCACTGGTTGAATGAAGGTGGTTTTTTTGCCACAATTTTTCAAAATAATTTGCCTTTAAAAAAAAGAATATTTTTTATGAATTAAATAGTTTAGTCATAACACATTTTGTGGAAATTTAATAACATGTTTTTGTTTACATTTTACATAAATTGAATGATTTAAAAATTGAATTTAAAAGAAACAAAACTCTGCTTTTTTTCCCAGTTAAAAATTCCATACATTGTAATTGCCTGTCTGGAGAAAAAGCAAAATAAAGTAAAACCAATCACCTTTTAACAATTCCTGACATCGCAATCATGTTACCTGGTGATGTTTTTGGTCTCTTTTTTTTCGTGTCAGTCATGAATATTCGAATCCTTGTGAAATAGAATTCATTGCTGTATTGTTTCGACTGATTTAGAGAAAATCTCACCTGACCTTAAGCGTGATGATGCAAGCTTTGCAAATGGTGTTAAAGGACAACCGACACCATTTGTTTCCTAACTGACATCAGAAAAACGTTTTATAGCATCTAAAATACCCAAAACACGCAGGCTGATATTTTTCATCAAATGCAAAACACCAACAAAAATGACTTAAGGTGTCCCAAAACTGCTTCAAAATGACCTCGGAAATGGCGAGTTTCAGAAGGTCCCGGCCCCTTGTTCGTGACGTTACGCCAGCATACTCCAGACACAAAACAATGGCCTCAGAGAGTTCAGATTCGGAGAAGATGCTTTCTTGTTACTCATCCAGTTATGAGTATGATTCAAATAGTTCTGAAGAGTAAAGCATAAATGTTTGCAATCGATTAAAGAAGTCCTTCCGTATCAATTCGAGCCGTCTGGACTCCAATGTAGCGTCCCAGAAAATGCACAAGATGGCGCACAAGCTCCTTTGGAAATGGGCTGATTTGTCTGCTGGGAATTTGTGTCCACTTCTATATGGTGTTACCGCAATTGGTAGTCTTTGTGCGACACACAACGATACACCATCGCCTTATTCTTGTGTTTTTCCTTCTTATTTCGTCATCAACACGGGTCAACATGATGTTTTCAGAACAAACAAAGTACCCAAAATGCATTGTGTGTCGCTTTCTCGGTCAGGGGCGTTGCAGACGTGACGTCACGGTAGGTATCGTCACCAACTCAAAAACAAGACTTCCTGAACATTCAGCGCGAGTCTTAAAATGTAAAATATAGCTATATGCGGTGGGATCTTTGTAAAATGTGCTCAGTAGAAGTCATTTGAAGTGATTTTACAAATTACGGACACAACTTGACCGGAGGTGTTGGTTGTCCTTTAAGCCTCCACATTGGGCCACGTTGGAGGTTCTGTTTCATGAGAGTATCTTTTCAGTTTTGTGGCCAATACGCGTTCCCCTTATCAGGATGCGGGCCCGTCTTTCCGTTTCGCTTCCTCATTTCTACCTGACGCGGCTTCTTGCTAACTTCCTTCCTCTGTTTTTCTCTCGTCACCTCACGAAACATACTCGCCGTCGCCTCCTTTCTGTGTCGCCATGACCCCCAAGCACATTTCTATGTCCACAAAAACTGTTTGTAGTGAGTACAGGGAGGTTCCCAGACTGCTCAAGTTAGTTGTTGGTATAACTTGTGGGCATTTATATGGGCATGTTATTTTATAAAAGGAATTGGTATGCTTTGAGTGAGATGACGTATTTTCTTCTTCATTCTACATTTAAAAAAATACAGATTGAGTTTTTCAAAATACAGTCTCAATTTAAAAGTGTTTTCATGTGTCCTCAGAACTTGCCATCGTCGATTCGCGGCCGGCCCGACTCACCCGTGTACAGCAACCTAGAGGAGCTGAAAATCACGCAGTCGGCGGCGCCCCCTCTCCCGGTTGGCGCTCCTCACCAGGTGCTGGGCGACTGGGAGTCATACAAGGACCCGCACGGCCGCCTCTTTTACTACAATCGCAGCACTCATGAAAGGACCTGGAAGCCGCCTCGAGCCCGGGATGCCAGCGGATCGCGTGGAGACAACAGCACGGGAGAAAGCAACGAGGTGAGGGAAAAACACCCCTTTCATGCATAGATTCATGGGAATGTGGCATTTATTTCAATGTATTTATTTATTGAAGACGGTAGCCACAGAGGGAACAAAAATCCCATACATGCATTTCTTTTCACAACAAAAGTGAATGTTAGATATTGAACTTCCCTCTGTGTTTTCAATACCTTAACACACAGCCAGCATCCAGCCTCTCTTACTTAATTCACATACTGTCTCTGAAGCAGGAGAATCTGTATGCTTCAATAGATTCCCCTTCTGCCATTTATACACCAAAAAGCCTCTTTGTTTAGGCTCTATTTCTCCGAGCAACATCTGTCCTGTTTTTACAGAAAAACAACTTGGGGATGAATGCTTTTAAGGCCGACGTGAAAGTGGCTAATGGGAGGTATTATGCTGTGTTACAACAACAGTGGCACCGCATTCGGGATTATTATATGAGTCCAAAGCTGGACTCAAAAAGTATCAGGCCCTTGCTGGTAATGCACGCGAAAGCAGCAACAGGAGCTTGTGATGGACCAAATGACATTAAATGGGAAAGCATAGCAAAAATGTTATTGCACATTTTTTCCCACAAACACACAACGCAAGACCGCCACTGACTGTGCTTGTTGACCGAAATAGCATTGCACACAATTGCATCTTGTCCGCATTGTTGCTTTCTGTCTCTACTTGCTGTGTGTCAATCTTTTGGGTCATTTGTCCGGAGTCCCAGACATGTCTCAAAAATGATATAAAGCCCACAAAATCATGTCCCGTGTGCATCGTCTGGCAGTGAATGAGTTAATACCTTGTTATAACTATTTAGCTTTTTTTAGTTCCAATGAATTAGCATTTTTTTGTGCATGTTCTACTTTCATTGTGGCCACAACGTAATATTTCGTACACATCTTTCATCTCTTTTGTGGTCACAGAATAGCAAATTGTGACCACATCTTTGCATATTTTCCTTGCAAATATTAGTCAACTTTACTTGGATCCTACCACAGTGATACCTCAGCTTACGAACGCTATAGCTTACGAACTTTTCGCCTTACGAACATTAAATTTGCGAGAATATAATCTTGGCATACAAACTTCTTTTCAGCAAACGAACCAAACCACACGGAGCGCCACGGTGGCTGGCGGACTAGTTTTCGGCAGAAGAACACCAAACCACACGGTCAAACAGCTCCACGGTGGCTTTTCATCACCCCTTTCCCTGAGTGCATACGTGGTTTGTTATCAAGTATACTTTTGTTATTATGGGACCGAAAAAGACCCCACCACAGGCTAGTGTTCAGCTGAAGAGGACACAAAACAAAATTATGGTCGAGCAGAAGAAGGAGATCATCAAGAAACACGAACGAGGTGTGCATTTTTGTGAGTTAGCGTCCCACTACCAGTATGGAGAGTCGACCATTGCTACGTGTGGCTAAGGGTGTTTCTTTGTTGTCTAAGCAACGATCTCGGGCAAGAGAAGAGGTTGAAAAACTTCTGTTGATTTGGATTAATGAAAAGCAGCTAGCAAGGGACATTGTGAGTGAGGGTATTAGCGCTGAGAAAGCACGGCAACATCACTCGGATATTATCAAGAGGCAACCTGGAAGTTTGTCATCCATTGACAACTACCATCACAAAGGTAAATAAAACGACTTTATTATACTGTACAGTTTATTTCTTTAATTAAAATACAATGGCACATTTATTATACATAAAATAAGGTGTATTTTGTGTGGTTTTAAGGCTTATTTAGTAGAAAAATATGTTTTGTGGGCACCTGGGAAGGGATTATTCTCATTTTTAATGGTTTGTTTGGCCTTACACACACTTTCTGGGAACCAATAAAGTTCGTAGACTGAGGTATCTCTGTATATGGATTCAATTGGCAGATATTTTGCATTTCAAGATAAATTGAGGGTTGATTATAATGTCATAATTTGCTGTTTTTAAGATATTTATCAAATCTCTAAAAAGCCATCCAACGCTCCACAAATATATATATTTTTTTCTGTAAATTCTGATCGGACCATTTATCATTAACTTTATTAATTAACTGATTTGCAGTGTCTTTCACAACTTGAAACACAATAAGGTGACTAAATGCAATAAAAACCCATTGTATTGTACCCAAGTATTAAGGATTTTTTTTCATTAAGGATGTACCTACCACAAATGCTCCCTTGCGTCGTCTGCTACAAGCCACGTGAACTCCTCTTTCCACGATGCTTTTAATAATGATACATTGATTTCTAAGCGCCTTTCAAAACTGTCAAGGACACTTTACAGTCACGGGATAATCTATGTTTACGTTTTGTAGCGTCATAAATTCTGTTAGCTTCTTTTGAATCTTTCTTGTGGGGCTGAGGTTCTGTGCATCTACTTTGGAAAATGATATGCAAATGCACGACCTTATAACGCTAGGGAAAGTCCGGATGCACGAAGCAGGCTTCTGATTGGCTGCCATGCCGAGTATACAAATTGACAAACGAACCGAAATTCCAAAATTTGCAAACCGAAACAAGAGTTCAAAATTTGAATAATTTATTGAGATTTCGAAATCTTCGTTCAAACATTTGCTTTATTGAATAATGCAAACGTTTGATTTGAAAAAAAAAAAAAAGTCTTTTTTTTTTTTCTGGTTGTCGGCCACCCGGGCAGAGACGTGGAAGGTGTATGCCCGATGTAAAAGTTGCACGCCCCGGGCAGGCATTTTTTTCAGACACTGCTGATTGCTTGTAAAATGTTGCCAATATTATTTATATTTCGTGGGAGTTAATCACAATTTAATTTACACATTATACCTTTTGTGGGCAGACAATATTTTTTTTCTGGACACATTTTATCTGACCCCCAGCCCGTATCTCATGTCTGTGCCTCTATACATGTGGGTGTATCATTCCTGGTGTCTTCCTCCTCTTTTGCTGAAAGGTGACTATTTTCCTCCCCATCCTCCTTTTCCCCCCTTTTCATTCCCCACGCTCAGAGCACTCCCCTGTCGCTCTCACCATCTTTCTTCCCCTTCCTATCGCTACCGCCGGGCCGCCTGGGGCCCCTGTGCTCGGAGGACGTGTGCTTCAGCGCTTACTCCAGCTTCTCCGACAGCCAGTACGGCTCACCGCCTTACGGGTGGTCGGAAGGGATGGACGAGTACGGCCACACGCTCTATGTCAGTGACTATACTAATGAGAAGGTACCTCTACTCCTTCCGTTGTCTTTGAGGCTTGGCTTGGCTTAGAAAGTGGTGGAAATTCGGCCTTCCCATAACAGCTGTTGGTTTTTCTTTCTGATTGTCCTTCTTTTGTGTGTACACCAACAGTGGCTAAAACACATAGATGAACAGGGTCGTCCATATTACTACAGCGCAGATGGCTCCAGATCCGAATGGGAGCTTCCAAAGGTAAAGATTTGCCAGGAAATGGCAAACGATATACAGACTTGACAAAATGCAACCTCTGAAGCCAGTTTTACTTTGAGACATGGTATTTGGTTGCTTGCCTATTGTGAATTGATTCATCAAAAATCTCAAAAAGCCACGCTGTGAAATAGTGGTCCCCAGCCACCTCATGTTTTGCATGTTTCCCTAGTCTAGGGGTGTCCAATGTTTTTGCAACGGGGGCCAAATATGGTGTGTTAAAAATGTAGGGGACCTTGACGGACGTTCTTTACATATTACAGCAATTTAATTTAAACAAATTTCAGCGAGCCATTCTGTGTTTCACATTTGATATTTTATTTTAATTTCAGCTATCTTAAGTCTGTGTTTTGGTTCATTTGAAACATGCATATCAAAATTGAATTGACAGTGAACATTTGAATTGAATACAGTGAACCCTCGTTTATCGCAGGAGATACGTTCCAAAAATAGCCCGCGATAGGTGAAATGCGCGAAGTACAATGTAGTCATCTTTTTTTTTTTTACAATGCAAAACTGTACATACTGCAGAATGAAACAAAAAATAAAATCACTTTTTTAATAGTTTAAAGAACTGTGTTGTAAAACGAAAAGTTCCGCCTATTCGTCCTGACTCCTCTGCGCTCCAGTGTCCTTTTCTACTGAAGGAGTCTTTGCCAGAGAGAAGAACATTATCGGTAGTTGTTAGCACTCTGTCTTTTTTTTAGCAAGAAGATTTTTATAAACCGACATGGCCCGATTTCTAGAAGAACGCTCCATGAGCTGTTCAAAGCCAGTGTGTCTGATTTTAATTCTGCTTTATTTGCAGTGTTGTTTCTTTTACTTTGCATGCCATTAATAAAAATAAATAAGTAAAAAAAAAGTCTTCTTCCCCTGAAAAAAAATCCGCAATGCACTGAAGCTGCGATAAGTGAACCGCGAAGTAGCGAGGGATCACTGTATTCACCCAACTTCACTTTGGAAAATGCCATTTTAGAAAATTAGCAGGGGTCATTCAGTCAATTACTCATACACAAATGTTTTATTCCAACTTGTGCCTGTAGATGGCAGCACTTAGCACATGCATGTAACAGCGCTACTACCTCCTTCTTCTTTTCCTTTCGGCTTTTCCCTTCAAGGGGCCGCCACAGCAAATCAGTGACCTCCATCTTTAGAGGTTTGATCCACATGTTTGTTTTGGCTAAGCTTTTACGTCGGATGCCCTTCCTGGCCCAACCCTCTGTATTTATCCGGGCTTGGGGCCGACACAAGAAAACGTATGTCCCTTTGTGGCTAGAGAACAAGCAACTCGCTCAATAAAAGGCTGCCAAACACAAAATGGTCATCGGCACAGCAACTTTCAAAAAAGCAAAAACTATACTCAACAGTGCTACTGCCTAATGTATATAATTGCAGGCCAGACGTTATTGATTTTATGACGGAAGCTGCGGGGCGGGTGAAAATTGACCACAGGTCGTATTTGGCCCCCGGTCCAGACTTTGGACATGCCATCCCTAGTCCGACACATCAGATTCAAATCATTAGTTCATCAGGAAACGCTTCCTGATAATGAACCTGATCATTTAAATCACATGTGAAGATCGGAATTCGACACCTGCATCTTAATGAAAATGTTTTACATTTGAGTAAAGGCTGTAATACGTCTGTGTAAGCTCTCAGTCGTACAGGAGTGGTCCATCGATGAAAAGGTTTCTTCAGCCGTCATGTGTACTTCTTTGTCCGACACCTTCAAAGAAGTACAGATGACGACTGAAGAAACCATTTCATCGATAAAGGCTGTAATGGCGACTCTTGCGCTATCCCTTTAGTACAACCATTCGCCACCACAGCACCTCGCAGAACCCACCAAGACTCGCAGTCTGGACAGGAGACATGTGGAGCCCATCGTCCTGACCAAGTGGAGACACAGCGCTTATGTCCAAGAACCCAACGATAAGGTGCGTCACATTAAATTTCTTGTCGAATAATCCATACATGACTACCAAGTGAGCAGTACTTCCGGTTTGTTGTCTACATGGTCGACTGGACGGCAGGGTATTTTGTTTGGGGGAAATACATGAATGATTCAGTTGTAGATTGGTTGCTTTGCAGCGGACGCTGAATCTCAGACCGTTCCGGACAAGCTCTTCACGCCTGCATCCGTACAAACAGCAAGTCAGTTTGTGTCAGCACATTCATGGATTACCACAGCTGGACTGTACCTCCTATTTTCTTTTTTCTTAAGTGACCAAACATCTCGCATGATGATAATCTTATTCCTTTCTCTTACTTTTTAAAATGATTTCACTGTGAGAATGCAGCAGTTGAGGACATAGAATCGAAAACATTTGGACAGCAAAATGCAACCAAATAAAACAAGGTGAACCCCAGCGTAACCTACTCAGTGATATATACTTGGGTTTCGACTCTTAAAATATCTTGGAAAGTCTTAGTTTCTCAACAGGTCCTAAATCAGAGGTGTCAATGTCAAATCTGGCCCGCCACATCATTTTATTCGGCCCCTGAAAGCAATTCAAGCATATCAAGTGTCATGATGCTCGCTAAAATTCGAACCAAAATTTCTAATTATGACATGTAAACCACAATAACAGTCATTATTCTTGACGTCAAATTTGAAAACTAGATATTGATTCATTTGTTGTGCGCTCTATATGTGAAATGTGGAGGGGATGAAATATTCTAATGGCTTCCCCAAATTCAAAATGGCCCCCGAGAGGAAACCGTAACTATAATGTGGCCCTTGGCAAAAACTTAGTTTGACACCCTTGTCCTAAAAGGTGTTGTCCATCATCATCATCATCATCATCATCATCATCATCATGTCATCAAGGACATAAACGGCTTTAAAAGGTATTTAGATATCCTATAAGATTTGAATAAATTCTTAAGATATCTCGCATGGTCTTGAAATTATCTTCATGATCTATGAGGATTAAAAAAAAACAAGAGGTCTTAAACTCTAAAAATGCTCTCCAAGGTCCTATAAGGTCTTAAACGGTAACAAAAGATCTTATAATTACCCAAAAGCCTTTTAGAAGACAGTGTTTTCCAAAGTCTTTTAAAAAAACTTCCATTTCACCTCTTTCAACCCTGAAGAAACGGAAACATCACAAATCAACCTCGTGCGCTTGTGTGATATTCCCATCCTGGTTTAATTGGTTGTTCATTAACCCATGTTGACCGCCTTGTGTTCCCCTCGCTAGGACGCACTTCTGAGCCCAAAGTCCCCCGCAACTGACTCGGACTCCAGCCCCTTTTCTCCTAGGCGCCCTTCCTCTGTTAGTAAAAGCACCCTCCCCTCTCCCCCCACCAAGAACAACCTCCATGTTGTGTATCCCATGCAAGCTTTCCCCATTGGTTGCCTTCTTCTGATGCAAGAGAACCTTTGTGGAAACATTGCTTGGAGGCTTCTTTGAGTCCCCGCAGGAGCATTTCCTTCTTTTTTGAGTTGTTTCGTGTTTGTGCTGGGGTGTGAGGAGTGCAATTGTAGTGAAACATGAAATCGTAACTGATGAATTAATGTAGCGTGCTTCTGGTAATTTGAGCGAATTGTTTGTTGTTTTTTTAATATCATCGTCAGACTTTAATTTGAGCGACTCATCCGTGAATCTTACACATTACAATCATCAAACTGAATTTGTAGTGAATTATATGAGACCGTAATTACCGAATCGTATGTATTGTCCTGATGTGTGTCAAATTTATATTCTGTGTCAAGTAAATTGTATTGAGTCGTACTTGTATGGATTTGAAGTGACTCACGCGTGAGTGGATTGACAAATGGAGTGAATCAAATGTTACTTTATCATAATCGTTCTTATCATATTGTTTTTAATCGGAAATCCAGATTGCCATGCGCCTTGAGTAAATCCCATTGTATTTATTTAAATGTATCGTGAGTCAAACAAACTAGAAATACTGTAGAGTGAATCGAACGCAATCGGAACTTAAGTGAAACCGAATGGAATTTGAATCGGATTGGATTCACTTGCATCCTTATTGAAGTGCATCGGATCAGCTTGGGAGTGAATATCAGCTCTTAGCTTTGAATCATCGGAGTGAATCTAATTGAATTTGTGATTGAATCGATATTGGGGTGAATCGTATCAGAGTGTACGTGAGAATTGCAAACACTGGAAATTATCAGCGTATTGCTACAGTTATGTTTCGACTTCACGTTCGTTTGATCTAGCCTGCTTGCTTTTCCCTTAATTTCTTTTGCTGCGCTTTGTTTGGGTGCTGGTGTTCTTGCCCTTGTTGGCGGTGTTTCAATGCGGCCATCCCTCTGCGATGATCAATGCTTGTTTTCCAAACGCACGTCTAAGCTGCTCACTACCTGTGTTTTTTTTCCTCTTTCTCTGCGTTCAGCCCTCAGAGAAGTGCGGCGTGCTCAATGTGACAAAGATCACAGAAAATGGCAAGAAAGTTCGGTGAGTTCACATTTTTTTATTGTCATTTTGTATTTTGTATTGGTCGTAACTCTCTGTCATAGGAAAAATTGGACTTCCTCCTGGACGGTTTTGCAAGGCTCTACACTACTTTTCGCCAAAGGCCAGGGAGGCGGGACCAGTTGGGTACGTTCGTCAAACTTTCAATGAAATCAATGGCTGTTATTTTGCTGGCTGCGATTGTCCGCCATCTTCTTTTGCGTGTGCGCAGTTTGGCGGCGGTCAGTCCAAACCCGAGTTCATGGTGGACTTGAAGGGTGGCTCGGTGGACTGGGCCTCAAAAGAAAAATCCAGCAAGAAACACGTCATTGAGGTGGGTTTCGTTTTACATGAAACTTACCGTATTTTCCGGTGTATAAGGTGCACCGGAATAAAAGGAATGGTGTGTTTTCAAAAATTTTCCATATATCAGGCATATCTGTCTGGAGTGACGGAAAATTATGTCAGAGCGGTGCAAGACATGTATCATGACTGTAAGACAGTTGTGAGGTGCGCTGTCGGTATAACTGAGGAGTTCAAGGTGGAGGTGGGACTCCACCAGGGGTCAGCTCTGAGCCCCTACTTATTTGCTATGGTGATGGACAGGCTGACAGACGATGTTAGACAAGAATCACCATGATGTTTGCAGATGACATAGTGATCTGTAGCGAGAACATGGAACAGGTGGCGGAGAAACTAGAGATGTGGAGATATGCCCTGGAAAGGAGAGGAATGAAGATCAGTCGCAGCAAGACGGAATATATGTGTGTGAATGAGAGGGATCCAAGTGCAAGAGTGATGCTACAGGGAGAAGAGATAAAGAAGGTGGAGGATTCTAAGTACTTGGGGTCAACTGTCCAGAGCAATGGAGACTGTGGAAAAGAGGTGAAGAAGCGTGTCCAGGCAGGCTGGAGCGGCTGGAGAAAAATGTCAGGTGTGATGTGTGATAGAAGGGTTTCAGCTAGGATGAAAGGAAAAGTGTATTAAACAGTGGTCAAACCAACCATGATGTTTGGACTGGAGACGGTGCCACTGAAGAAAAGACAGGAAGCAGAGCTGGAGGTAGCAGAGCTGAAGATGTTGAGGTTTTCTTTGGGAGTGACCAGGTTGGATAGGATCAGGAATGAGTACATTAGAGGGGCAACTCATATTAGAGGCTTTGGAGAGAAAGTCAGAGAGGCCAGACTGAGATGCTTTGGACATGTCCAGAGGAGAGAAAGTGACTATATAGGGAGAAGGATGCAGAGCCTTGAACTGCCAGGCAGGAGACCGAGAGGAAGACCAAAGAGGAGGTATATGGATGTGGTCAAAGAGGACATGAAGGTAGCTGGTGTGAGGGAAGAGGATGCACAAAACCGGGATAGATTGAGGACATTGATTTGCTGTGGCGACCCCTGAAGGGAAAAGCCGAAAGGAAAAGAAGAGGAGATATCGGGCGTCTTCAATGAATGAAAAAAGTTTTCCAAATATTATATATAAATATATAAAAGTTTTCCAAATAGAAGGCAAGACATTATAAGGTGCCTTATACACCGGAAAATACGGTAATGTTGATCCACAACAGGTCTCGCAACTACTGTCAGCAGCCACGACTCCATTTTTCGTTTTATATAAAACGGAACCCCAGCCGCTATTGTAGCGCCTTATAATGGTGTGTGCCTTATCCTGTATATAGAAACCTTTTTTAAACAAGGCATTCATTGAAGAGGTGTGCGTCTTATAGTCCGGTGTGCCTTATATAATAATAAATAATAATAATAATAAAGGCAAATCCAATCCAATCCAATATATGGAAAAGGTTTGAAAATACAAAGTTCATTGGGGGTGCGCCATATAGTCCTGTGCACCATATACAATTAATCAATTCGAGTATTACAACAAAGATTATTGAATGTATTTTGTAATCAAGCTCCTTTATCCTATATTATATATATATATATATATATATATATATATATATATATATATATATATATATATATATATATATATATATATATATATATACACACAGTAAAGTCTCGTTATATTGATATCGGATATATCGATAGTCCCGGTTATATCGATACTATTTCTATGCACGCACTGAGAAAATTACATGCAAACAGGGTCGGATATATCGATAGTCCCGGTTATATCGATATTTTTTCGGACTCCCTTGAATATCGATATAACGAGACTTTACTGTATATATATATATATATCCTTTATCCGCAGTTGAAGACCCGGCAGGGCACGGAACTTCTGATCCAGTCGGAAAACGACACCCTTGTCAACGAGTGGTACAGAACGCTAAGGGACACCGTCAACAGTTCGGTAAGGACCACCAACCAACCGAACCAACATTATGCATTCCTTTCTACTCAATTGCAGATGAGTCGGGCATTGTATCTCTATTCATAATATTCCCGGGTAAAATGTTCTTTTATTTCTTTTTTATTTTGTTTTTAATTAACATGACAGTTAATTGGTTATCTGAATTTTATTGTCTCAAATATGGCAGTCGGCCCATAAGGGAGGAAAAAAAAGAGGTTCCTTAAGGTATTTGTGTTTATTTTTGTAGGCGTGTGAGTCTGATGAACCCATTGAAGAAGACATGCCTGAGTCACCTAGAGCAGAGAAGCAAGACAAGGAGAAAGAACGCAGAGACTCCAAGAAAGGCAGAGGTACGTAAACTTCATTGTGAAATACGGCCACAAATGATAACAACCATATCAACGGAGCTTCGGATCGCAAAGGCAATAAGCAGCCATGGTGTCCTAAAACCAACCGATTCAGTGACTGTTCAGCAATAATTGATCAGGCTTGATTCCTGCCACACTGTCACAGTGATAAAAATGTGATTATCGTATTCTGCTTCCCAAGCAGCCATAAAGACGGCAAGCAGCGTGGACGGGCCTGATAATAAGAAGACCAAACACAAGCTGAAAAAGTTTCTGACACGCCGCCCCACCATGCAGGCAGTGAGAGACAAAGGCTATATCAAAGGTACTGTCATATGACCACCGCCAAGGCCTCAGTTTTTATTTGGTTTCTTTTCCATTAATAAATGTGCTTTGACACCAGTTGTCTCGTGAATGGCATGTCTATCATGAGGAGCCCCTCCCAAAAAAATAAAATAAAATAAATGGATGGATAGATAGATAGATGGACGGACAGAATGGATAGACCGATAGTTAGCTAGCTCGCTAGATAGCTAGCTAGATAAATCGGTGGGTAGGTCGGCTGGGTGGTTAGTTAGGTGGGTACGTGGGTGGGTTGGTAGATGGGTAGATAGATGTGTAGATAGATATTTATACCGTAGATAGACAGACAGACAACAAAATAAACAAATAGCTAATTAAATAAATGGGCAGATAAATAGACAAAGAGGTAAATAGCTAAATAGATGAATTGGTAAATAGATACATGATACATGATACATGAATAGATGAATACATAAATAAACCAATACATCAATAACTCACTAGCAACAACATGCTCGAAAAGAAGGTGGGAGTCAAACCCTTTTGGTGGCAAATTTTGATGCCTTGCTGTAAAACAAAACTGAGAATAGCATGCAAACATTTGCAAAATTTAGCAAGTAGCATTTAGCTTAGCATTATGAAATTTGATGGACATGCCTATCAAAAAGCAGACCCACAGAAAAAATAAAAAGTTTCAAGATCCCACGATGTAAGAATGAACATAAAGTCAGACAGTTTGGTTGAAAAGAATCATTTGAGGTCGGATTTGAATTTTTATCTGATTGTAACCAAATTAGAAGCATCTTTACGAGTCAACTCGTAAAACTGTCAACCATTTGACGTATTGGGAGTGCGTTTATGAGGTGACGACTCCCGAGAAAACACCAAATTATTAAGTCATTCGTTCTTCGTGTTTAAAAAGATTCAGTGCTTGATGGCAGTTTGACGTCAAAGCTTAATATTTGCGAGGCATATCTATCCGAAGCGGACTCGCATAAAAGCCTCCGGAAGGCACGCTGGAAAAAGCATTGGAAGTCAGCTACTTCCAAACGGTCACTTGAGGCTGACTTTGGCAATTTTCAGAAGTCTGACTTAATTCATCATTCATAATTAATCATTACGTTGATGAAAATTCAGCCCCCGAAGGCAGTTACGCAGAGCAGCATGAAATTTAGGAGAGCCGTCTATCATGAATAGACAAAAAAAGAGGAAAAAAAACAACAAACAGCATGACTGCCACCTTAGATCAAAGCGGTCGCTTTAGGCACGTGTGAACCAATTGCATGAGTCCTCCTAAAATCTTTTGAAAATACAGCTTCTGGAGCCAGTTTGACGACGCATCATGAATTTTGGATGGCATGTCTATCACGAGTATTTCCATGAAAAAGCCCCAAGAATACAGACTATAATGAACAGCAAGGGCGTCATTTTCATTGATATTCGTAGGCTCCTTTTTGGTTATTTCCAAGGTTCCTTCAAAAATAAACTTTTTGGTCCGATTACTTTAAAACAGTGGTGTCAAACTCATATTTGTCGCGGGCCACATCGTAGTTACGGTTTCCCTTGCAGGGCCGTTATGAATTTTGTATAAATGTTTCATCATCTCCACATATTATATACATAGCACACAGCAAAATAATGAATAACTTGTTTTCAAATTTGAAGTAAAAAATAATGACTGTTTTTGTGGTTTATATGGGACAATTTGATATTTTGATTCGGACTTTAACAAGCATCATGGAATTTCACAAGTTAGATTTGCTTTCGCGGGCCGGATTTGGCCCCCGGGCCTTGACTTTGACACCCGTGCTTTAAAACATGAACCACATATATAAGAGACAAACGAAGAATTGTAAATTATGTTTTGGTGACCGCGTGTGGGCAGAGTATGGTGTTGAAGTTTGATGATCCATAAGACAGGAAAGTCTTAGAAGTCAATTCCCATAAAGTGAAGAACGGGTTTGACCCATCTTGAGTAACTGAGACATTTTTGTTTGTGTTTTTCATCCAAACTGTGTGCACTTGTGTGGTAATTTGTGTTTGTGTGTGCACAGATCAAGTGTTTGGATGCAGCCTTTCCAGCCTGTGCCAGAGGGAGAACTGCACGGTGCCCTCCTTTGTCAAGATGTGCACGGAGCACGTGGAAAGCAACGGTGCGTCCCGCGGCGCCACCTGCCTGAAGACATGCCGCGCAAGCATTTTATATTTATATTTTCCCCCTCTTCCTGTCTTATATTTTTGTTCTTGCAGGTCTTCACATTGACGGCCTCTACAGAGTCAGCGGGAACTTGGCCCTCATCCAGAAACTGCGCTTTGCCGTCAATCACGGTGAGT
The DNA here is from genome assembly GCF_051943395.1 of Hippocampus bargibanti. Lineage (NCBI taxonomy): Eukaryota > Metazoa > Chordata > Actinopteri > Syngnathiformes > Syngnathidae > Hippocampus > Hippocampus bargibanti. Next base: position 13,179,568 of record NC_142744.1, on the reverse strand, counting down.
CCCGCATTCTTTTTTTTTTTTTTTTGGTGGTTATTTATTTATTACTGGTTGTTGATGTGCCGGCACGCAGATGAGAAAGTGAGCCTGTCTGACGGCAAGTGGGAGGACATCCATGTCACCACCGGTGCCCTGAAAATGTTCTTCAGGGAGCTTCCCGAGCCGCTTTTTACCTACACGCTCTTCCACGACTTTGTCAGCGCCATCAGTGAGTCCTCGTCTCAAATTATAGACCTTTCAGATAGTCATATATACAATAATATACATATTGATGTATATAGTTTAAGATGGAACAAAGCGCTTAACATGGACAACGATCATATACAGGAAATAAAGCAGTCGCAAAGGTAGTCGAAAGCACCAGAGAATAAAACTTATATCAAATCTGAATTCTCAGTCAAATACCAAAGTGTAATACAGTGATACCTCGACTTACGAATGCTTTAGCTTACGAACTTTTCACCTTACGAATATAAAATTATAGTATAATCTTGGCATACGAACTAGTTTTCGGGAAACACACATAGCGCCACAATGGCTGGCAGAGTAGTTTTCAGCGGAAGAACACCAAACCACATGTTCCACTCTCACTTTCTTTCAGTGCAGACGTGGTTTGTTATCGAGTGGATACTTTTGCTTTTTTTGTCACCGAAAAAGACCCCACCATAAACTAGTGTTAAGCCGAAGAGAACACAAAAGAAAATTACTGTCGAGCAGAAGATGGAGATCATTGAAAAACACGAACAAGGTGTGCGTTTGTGTGACTTAGCGTCCTAGTACCAGTATGCTAAGTCGACCATTGCTACGTGTGGCTAAGGGTGTTTCTGTGTTGTCTAAGCAACGGTCTCAGGCAATAGAAGAGGTTGAAAAACTTCTGTTGATTTGGATTAACGAAAAGCTGCTAGCAGGGGACAGTGTGTGAGGGTAATATCCTGTGACTGTAAATTGTCCTTGAGAGTTTTGAAAGGCGCTTATAAATGAAATTTATTATTATTATTATTATTATTATTATTATTATTGTTATTATTATTATTATTATTATTATTATTATTATTATTATTATTATTATTGCCGAGAAAGCACGGCAACTTCACTCGGATATCATCAAGAGGCAACTACATCAACGACCATCACAAAGGTAAATAAAATGACTTTATTATATAGTACAGTTTATTTATTTAATTACAGCACGACAGCACATTTATTATACATAAAATTAGGTATATTTTGTGTAGTTTTAAGGCTTATTTAGTAGAAATTTGTTTTATGGAGACCTGGAACCGGATTATTCTCATTTTTAATGGTTTCTTTTGGGAAATAAAGGTTTAGCAGATGAACTTTTCACCTTACATTGGGACTCAATTAAGTTTGTAAGCCGAGGTAGTTGGATTAATTAGAGACTTTAAAATGCTTTCAATGTGTTGTTTTCATTTTTTTGCCTGATTTTGCCCATGGCTCTAAATTTAAAATAGTATTATTTATTTTTTTATTGTGATTTATTTATTTTGTATATTTTTGTTCTACTCAAATTCTCTTTGAACTACTTGAGCCATTCAGGTGGCTTAAAAGAAAACTTTTTATTTATGTTGTAAGATCCTTTTTTTAACTGACTCAAATTTATCGATGAAAAGGTTTCTTCATCTGTACTTGTACAGATGACGGCTGAATCTATCTATCTATCTATCTATCTATCTATCTATCTATCTATCTATCTATCTATCTATCTATCTATCTATCTATCTATCTATCTATCTATCTATCTATCTATCTATCTATCTATCTATCTATCTATCGATGAAAAGGTTTCTTCATCTGTACAAGTACAGATGAAGAAACCTTTTCATCGATAGACCACTCCTGTACGACTGAGACCTTACACAGACGTATGGCTCAAATGTAATTTCTTTGCATTGGAGTCCAGTTCTTGAGCGCACCCAAAATAATCAACACAATCATTACTGTAACATTTGCCATCATTACGCAAGCACTGCTCTTGTTTTCATCCCACCAGTCACTATCAGTCTCTGATCAACTTTTTATTTTCCTGCGGGGTGGCACAGAGATTCCAGACTACAAGCAGCGAGTCCACACCATTAAAGAACTTGTCCGACAGCTACCCGAGCCCAACCACGACACCATGCAGGCCCTCTTCAAGCACTTGCGCAAGTACGGGAAAAAGAAAACCGGGGACTTAATTTCTTGGACCATATTGGCATTTGTTGAATTTTGATCAAATAGAATTAATTTACTGAGGCAAATTTAAATACATGTCTGGAAAATCAGAATCATCTGTATTGCCGAGTCTGTAGAACACACAAGGAATTTGTATCTGGTAGAACACGCTAGTATCATCATAAGAAAAATAAGACAAATTGAGGCACTATACAGTACTATTTGGGTGAGTATAATGGCTTGATAATGGAAGAAGCTTTTTAAATGTCTGCTGGATTTGATGCGCATGGATCGGTAAAAATCCAAATTGTTCCACATCCACCCGAAAGCTTCCAAATATCCATCGATCGAAATGTATTAACGTTGTCTGTCTTGTATCTTCAGGGTGATTGAATACGGCGAAGAGAACCGCATGACCAACCAGAGTGTGGCTATCGTATTCGGTCCAACGTTGCTGAAGCCTGAGACGGAGACGTGGAACATGGCGGTCCACATGGTCTACCAAAACCAGATTGTGGAGCTCATCCTGCTGGAGTACGACAACCTATTCGGCAGGTAGAGGACGACGGGTAGCGATGGCGATCTGACGAGACCAAAACCACTCTTTGCACTTTGGACTAGCTTTCGGTTACTTTTCCTGACACTGGATTCTAACTTAAAGGACAAAAAAAACTTCCACCAACAAGAACAACCAAAACAAAAAAACAACAACAAAAAACGCACAAACCTTCTAAGACCAAGAGAAATGGATCCCAGATGAACTTGGAATCAAATGGGAACGCATCATCTTTCATGAAACTCTTCCACTTCATGGAGTTGCCACCAAATTAAACACATATGAAACCAACTTCAAAATAACTAATATAGAAAATCCATTAAGACCTGCTTGAAATCATTTTTTCAATTGATAAATGTTATTTTTCCACAACCGCCCTATTTGATGGCATTATGCTACAGTCTTTCGATAAATGTCATTTAATTGTCATTACATTTTTTTCTCAGTAATTGGAAACTGCAGTAGATAATGCAATGAAATAAAAACATGCAATAAATTGATAAATCTTCCTTGAATGTAGATAAAAAAGAAAATTCATAAATACGATTGCCATAAAATGCCATTGATTATTATTATTATTAATCATTCACATTACATGAAGATATCATAAAGTGATGAAAATGAAAATCGATTAAGTGCCAAGAAATTCTAGGAGACATAGTGAAAAAGGTCATGAAATACATACTGAAAATTACAATATCATAATGGAATTGATTATTTCATTTTTTCAAGAGAAAAGCGTTCCATTTAATTGGCTTTCTATGTGTTTGATTAAAAAAACACTCCGTCATCTCTTTATTTTGTTTATTTTCATTTTTTTTTAATCCATTAACAAAAGCGTTTGATAAAATTCCTTTCACGGCAACTCCTGAAACACTTACAATATATTTGGTTTCTCTTTACAACGTTTGTGCGCATTGGAGGGAGATTTGAAAGTTGTATTGTACACAGAATTTATATATAACAAGAAGAAGAATAATGCCTGAAGTGTTTTTTTAATAGATAAATCAGGCCAGACAACAAAACACTTGTGATCATTGAGCTCGGCCGTCAACGTTTTAGCTGTCGGGTCAACGGATGATTGTGATATCATTAATTGTGACATTATTAAATACATTGTCACAATAAAGTGCTGCTGGCTCCATTAACCTGCAATAAAAGACATCTGAGACACATTTGGAAAAAGATGATTTGCACTTTTTCTTCATCCCAAAAGTCTTAAAAGAAACAATTGAGAGTTGGGCCGAAGAAGCCTTGTGAAGCTGTTGAGGGTCTTTGCCTTCTTAATTTGGAAAGAGTCAAAGCCTCGTAAAAGTAGACCACACCGGTGATATCTGGTGTTCAGCTCGATTCACAGCAACGGCATTCCTCAAAGTGATTTGTTTCAGTGCATTTATACAAGGGTGGTCATTCGATAAATAAGGTGCATTTTGGGAAAGAAGGACTAGTTTATGTGTTTTTGTTGTTGTTTTTGCCTTCTTCCACTTTGTCCCCCTGCACTGTCAGCAGTTTTCGTATCTGCGCACAAGCTTCCATATGAAGTGATTAGTTGGACCAAAGCCCAATTAGCTTAGCCGCTAACCACTCTTCGTACATTGAAAAGCACTAATAGCTGAACCTTTGTTTTTGACAATTGTATCAGAATCAGAAAACCTTTATTCGTCTCACAATGGGGGTATGATACATTAATCATGACGATGACCGTTTAACCCTTAAAAAATGATTCATTTATTTCAAATTGGAAACTTGTTGTATCGTAAAAACGTATGTTAGCCATTGAGCCTGCTAATAACAAACCATCTTCTTGTTTTGATGTTTTAATTTCAGAATCGATATGTATTTATTTCAGGATGACAAATTCACAATGAAACGAAATTTTAAAAAGGAGCCTATTATTTGCTAACCTCGACTAGTGAAAACAAACTTAGCTTGCGTCCACGCAAAGCGTCATTACCTTTAGCCACTGTCTCCTGCCCCAACACGATGGAATAGACTTTAAAAGTTTGAGTTTTTAAATGAATACTTTTCACGGTTTGATTGTTTTTGAAGCATTTATTTATTTATTTTTATTTTACGACGATGATATTGAATCGTTTAATAACCCGTTTATTTTTACGGGCCGACCGATGAGAGAGAGAGAGAGAGAGAGAGAGAGAGAGAGAGAGAGAGAGAGAGAGGCATCACGGAGAGTTTCCCTTCTAATCGCAATTAACGCTTTGAACCGGCGAGTGGCAACACAACAGCGTCAGCGTTTGTTCATTAGCACTAAAAACGTAAACAGATGATGCATGGATGCTTTTATGATTTTTTTTTGTCTTTGCCGAGGTCAGGCCAGTCGAGATTAAACGCTAACAATATTCCGAAACTAAAGGGATTTGCCGACCTGCTGCTATTTAACACATAACCTTGCCGAATATGGGAAAAAAAGCAATTAAAAAGTGTTGGAAGGTTAAAAGAGAACAAAAACGATTGAGAATCTTCCAGACTCATTTTTTTTGGAGGGTAAGTGGTGAAATACCCTGTTTGCCCTTTGAAGTCGCAACCGGCGAGCTAAGCAGTGGTAAATACAATGCAATACAATACTGTACAATACAATACAATACATATGGATTTATATAGAGCTTTAACACAATTCATTTCTATGCTCAGCCATTAGTCTTGGTGCGAAAGGTCACTCTTGGTACTGAACTTGGATAAGAACAGTCTTGAACTGCCAGGATGGAGACCGAGAGGAAGACCAAAGTACCTTTCGGCTCAAGATGGTCACTACCTACACAAGATGGTCACTACCTACACAAGATGGTCGCTACCTACACAAGATGGGCGCTACCTACACAATCACCCATCTGTCAACAAACCCCTTTTTGAGACGTTTACCCAATTTTTATTCACATCCCCGAAATATGTGAGTAGTGAACCAGAATCGGTTTGAGATTAAGAAGTTTGGTGGTGCGTGGGGCTTCAGAGCAACATGAGTGTTGACATTTAGTCAGCAATTTTTTTTCCCGCTCAAACAAAATGTATTAATGGCCTGACCTTTCTGTATGTGTGTGTGTTTAAGGGGCTTGGGTTTCATTCGTAGCTGATTTCGAGATGGCGGTGCCCTTTGCACAGATGCCACCAGAGAGTCAGTAAAGAAAAATGTGCCCATACAGCGCCTAGGTTGTACAAATCTCACAGGTGAAATGTTCACTTCATCCTCAAAACCAAATGTAGATGAGGGTCTGACATTACAAGTTGTATTTTATGACATTCTATCATTCTGGATCAAAGAAGTTGCTTGTGTGTGTGTGTGTGCGTGTGTGTGCGCGCGCGTGTGTTTGCGTGCGCCTGCGTGCGTGTTTGCGTGCGTGTGCGTGCGTGTTTGCGTGCGTGCGTGTGTACGTACATACTATGCTGGATTTTCTGTGATGTCGTCCCGCCCTGCTTTTATTCATGAACACTTGATCCTTTATCTGGATGAGAAGTGAGCGCAAAGTAAGGTAGCAGACAGACGTTTTTTTTCCTTCTCATCTTTTGTCTTCACACTCTTCGTCACCCGCCCCCCTTCAGCATGTCATCTTTTCATCCCAGACAACACGGCAGCGCTGAGCTATCAGCCGACAACACTTTTTTCAGGCCTTGCCACGCGCCTTTGCGTTTTCGAGTCTCAAGAAAACAAAAATGTGCCGAGAATGTTTCCTTTCTTGTGTTCATTTTCTGTTGTGGCGCCTTCTGGGGGCCGTTTGCCGCCGCGCACTGATTCCAATTGCGCGAATCAATGACCCGATATTGCGAAGACGCCTGATATGAAGCAAAACAACGGACGGTTTTTTTTGCTCGCGAATGGAATGTGCACACGATGATGTGGACGTTTTTTGGGGCAATCATCTTCTTCTTCTTTTCCTTTGGGCTTTTCCCTTCAAGGGGTCGCCACAGCAAATCAGTGTCCTCCATCTTGAGAGGTTTGATCCGCATGTTTGTTTTGGTCAAGCTTTTACGTCGGATGCCCTTCCTGACACAACCCTCGGTATTTATCCGGGCTTGGGACCGGCACAAAAAGACGTGTCCCTTTGTGGCTACAGAACAAGCAACTCGCTCAGTAAAAGGCTCCCAAACACAAAATGTTGCCATTCATCTTGATGTTGACAAAATGACATTCTTGTGTTTCCTTTGCTGTCATATTTTTTGTCACTCTTCAATGCCTTGTTTCTCATCATCAAACACCGCCTCTTGTGGCAAATGGCCACCACTAGTCTGCCTGTAAAGTTGGCGTCAAATTCCACATTTTCTTCACCTGCATTTTAAAGTTTTTTTGTCCTCCATTTTGTCTTTCGTGAGTGTGCAAATGCTTTGGTCCTACTTTCTTGCCTTTGGCATAGTTTTGTCAAAATTATACATTTTCACCAATTTGTCTGTCTCTTTTACTTTTGTTCAATATTTTATCATTTTTCCAATTAATCTAATCTGCCCAATACCCGCCTCCCCCTTTCTTAACTTATTCACTGTCATTCCCGAATTTATTCGGGAATTCAAAAGCATGATTTTCCCTCCCCCAAGGGGGCAGCATTTGCCTTTTGTACAGCCGCTCCATTTTTCAAACTCAGATAACTCCAAACCCATATAACTTAGGAATTAACATTATTTTTGACATATAGCTATATTTTATGTTTTAAGACTTGTGCTGAATATTCAGGAAGTCTTGTATTCGAGTTGATGACGATGCCTGACGTGACATCACGTCTGGAACGCCCCTGACCGAGAAAGCGACACACAATGCTTTGTTTGGTCTGAAAACTTTGTGTTGATGGCGAAATTAAAAGAAAAAAACATAAATAATGCGATGGTGAATCGTGTGTTGCACCAAGACGACTATTTGATACGAGTAGACACAAATTCCCAGCAGACAAATCAGCCCATTTCCAACGGAGCTCGGGCGCCATCTTGTGCATTTTCTGGGTACTACATTGGAGTCCAGACGGAAGGACCTCTTTAATCGATTGCAAAGATTTATGCTTTCCTCTTCAGAACGATTTGAATCATATTCATAACTGGATGAGTAACAAGAAAGTATCTTGTCCGAATCTGAAGCCATTGTTTTAATTCTAGAGCAAGGCAAGACGTCCTGGTGTGACGTCACGAACAAGGGGGCGGGACCTTCTGAAACTCGCCATCCCGAGGTCATTTTGAAGTAGTTTTGGGACACTTTAAGTCATATTTATTGGTGTTTTGCATTTGACTAAAAATATCAGCCTGCACATTTTGGGTATTTTAGATGCTATAAAATGTTTTTCTGATGTCAGTTAGGAAACCAAAAAAAAATGTGTCGGTTGTGCTTTATGTGAAAATGACAAAAACCCTGGATATAGTCTGGTAGTGAATGAGTTAAACTTCACATTACAACTTCCCTTTTACTGTCCCGATTCTTTTGACCACATTTTCTCCTATTTTGCCTTCTCTGGTGTGTCACGACTCTTAAACGACAACCGACGTCTCCGGACAAGTTGTGTCCATAATTTATAAAATGGCTTCAAATGACTTCTACTGAGCGTATTTTACAAGGATTCCAGCGCATATAGCTATATTTTACGTTTTAAGACTCTCGCTGAATATTCCGGAAGTCTTGTTTTTGAGTTGGTGACGAGTCCTCACCCTACATCACTGAAGGAACGCCCCTCACCGAGAAAGGACATACCGTGCACCTCAATGCATTTTGCGGTACTTTGTTAGGTCTGAAAACTTTGTGTTGATCCGTGTTGATGGCGAAATTAGAAGGAAAACACATAAATAACGCGATGGTGAATCGTTGTGTGTTGCGCCAAGACTTCTACAGTGTATTTGATGTTCGCTTACAAAACGTCCCAGGAAACAATTTACACTGAGCTTTGTCGGTCTCTTCATGTTCATAACTGGATGAGTAACAGTGACGTGCGGTGAGGTTCATGGCTGGTGAGGCACTGATGTCATCACAGTCACATTTGCATACATATGAACTCTACAGAGTAGCTTATTCACCATTTAATTGGCAACAGTTAACGTGTGTTGTTTAAAATGTCATGTCCGCATTCTTTATATAAACTGTAGCATAGAAAACAGAATAAAAAAAAACATTGTGTTACCTTTATTTATAAATGAAGTCAAAGTCTGTCTCAATGAGATCACTGTCAGTGAAGAAAGTCGTCCTTGATCAGTCCAGTTCCGACTGTATGTTTTCAGTCTTTTGTGCTGAGAATCTGTAATCACCAGCGCCCCCTGTCATGAGGCAGGGGAACTGTGTGCCTCACCTATGTACACAGTTTTTATCAATATAAAATAAAATAAACACCGTAGTACAGTGTTTATAATGTACAGTGACTGTACATTATATACACCAGCTAAACTGTAGAAATTGAGTTCATATACTAAAAGTTTTTGAACACTTTAATAGCGATATGCATAGGGACAGCAATGCGGCCTCACTGCAGACCAAGCCAGCATAGTTCGCATGGTGATTGCGCAATCCATGGTGAGGCTCAGCCGGCTGGTGCCTCACCGCTCGTCTCTACTTAGTATTTGAACGGTAAATGTGAAAATTCTGTGATTTTGAAAAAAAAAATCCAAAAATGGTGCAGTTAAATGGAAAAGAATTTTAAGTACAAATCACTAAATAAATATAACTGTTTAATTTATTTTTCATTTGATATTTCCATGATGACAGGTGAGGCATAGCCTCACCTGCCTCCACTGACTGCACGTCACTGATGAGTAACAAGAAAGCATCTTTTCCGAATCTGAAGTCATTGTTTTGATTCTCCAGCAAGGCAAGACGTCTTGGGGTGACACCACCAACAAGGGGGCGGGACCTTCTGAAACTGGCCACCTCTGGGTTCAATTTGAAGTAGTTTTTGGACACTTTGAGTCATTTTTAATAATAAAAAAATTATAATACATTTTATTTCAAGCGCCTTTCAAGACACCCAAGGACACTTTACAATAAAAATAATAAAACAAAGCACATAACAATAAAACCATAAGTAAAATGATACATAATAAAATAGCAGATAGAACTATACATTGAAAGCAATTTTAAACAAGTGGGTTTTGAGGTGAGCCTTGAAAATAGGGAGGGATTTTTATTGGTGTTTTGCATTTGACTAAAAATATCAGCCTGCGTGTTTTGGGTATTTTAGATGCTATAAAACGTTTTTCTGATGTCAGTTAGGAAACAAACAAAGTGATGTTGGTTGTCCTTCAAGTCCAAACTGCCCCCTTTCTTTTCTCGTTGGCATGCCTGCAAACCATATTCTCGACATTTTCTTGACTTTCTTTCCACGTTCAATAAGAGCAGCTTAAGTCTGCACATAAGGAGATGCTAGATTTTGCGTCTTTCAAAAAAACAACACTTCCCGTATAGAGAGGGAAAAAAATGACTTGAAAAGACAAGCCCGCATTGAGCATTCTTAGCGCAGGCGTGCATGAATTTTTAGCAGCTTATTGATTGAATCAAGCCAAAAAAAGCTGCTACTCCACCTGCTCGCTAGTTTTTATGTGGCAAAACAACAAGATTTTCTGCCAGGAAGGGGAATTACGTCTCTTCGACAACACATTCACGTATACACCACACGGACGCTTAGCATTCAGAAACGCGCGTCGCACGCATGTAAACAAGACGCAGCAGAGCAGAGGCGATCGGAATCATTCAAAAGAACGTCAACTGGTGAATAATCATCGTAGATAACACACATTTCTGTGTGTTTGTGTGTGCGTGTGGGGAACTCAGAAGTCACCCTGCATGAATAATGTCCATACGCATAATGCATTGTAAACATGTGCAACGCATGAAAAGGTTATTTTATGGCCTATGGCAAAAAAATGTGAATGGCATCCATTTTGTTTCAGACCTTTTTAAGCAGGTGTCTGTAATAAATTGACACGAAGGACGGGTTCAAGTCCACATTAGCTAGGTTTGCTCTTTACTTGTAACCTGTTGTTGGGGAAATTTGTTGAGCTTTATCACCATTATGAAAAGAACAAATCCGATCAGAAGAGTGTACAGTCAGTAAGAGCAAAAAAAAAAACGATTTCAAATTAATCGATCATGCATGGTTTTGGAATAAGGGAGAGAACCGGAGTACAGTGAAACCTCGGTGGAGGAACCCCATGGCTTACGAACTTTTCGGTTTACGAACATTACATTTATGAAAAATTTACCTTGGCAAAACAAAATATTTTTCGGGATACACACGGAGCTGCCACAATGAGTGATGTGTCGTTTGCGAACGAGCCCGTGTTGCGCTCTCCACTACAGTAAGGGAGATACGGTGTTGTGGGATCCAGAAAAAAAACACAAGACAAGCAATGTGATACGTCTTGACTCAACAGTGGTTTACTTCGAATGCCCCGTTCTAATGCAAACGTACGCGCACAACAATTTCCGGTCCAACGATCTAAATCGGTCCGACACGAAACACGAACCGAAGCAGGCGTTCCATGTTTAAATAAACATTTTCGATATATATCATTTGTAAACCAATAGAACTACGCAAATGTAACCAAAATAGGAAATACGATAATTTACAACCTGCCACATACTCCCCCTCAAAATAGATGTTGTCCCCAACATATGTACTAGTAAATACATAAATACGCTGGACGACGTGCCCAAAACAATGACGCACGGTATTATGAACTGCATCCAAATATGAACTAAAATAATGAACAGTTTACAGACTGGAACTCTTTTCATACATTCTGTTTACATTATAACAATCAACAATTCACAGACTGGAACTCTTTTCATACATTCCGTTTTACTTATACAGGGCTCATCGGGGTCTTCTTGTTTCCATCTCACTGTTCTATTAAACCGAAGTGTCGATTAACCATTTCTGTAGTATTTCGTGGCATAATAGGGGTGTGCGCCATACATCCAAGGCATTGTCTGTTCACCATGATATGGTACTGTCCCTACATTGTAGCAAGATGGCGAACCAAGGCGATCATACGTGAATACCTTGGGTCTCCTGTGTTCTCGTCGTGGCCGTTGATTTCCCCCAATATCAGGATTACTGGGGGGTGGCTGGGGAAAAGGGGGACACACTGTCACAGGTGGATCATTTTCCGGACCAATGTTGCCCTCCTGAGATTGGTCAACTTCCGCAGCTCCCGGCTCCGTCCCCGGCAGTTCATTCCCCAGTTGATTGTCATCATGGTGGGTTGTCTCCACAAAGCTCACGTCCCGCGGTTCTGGTGAGTCTGGTCGGGTGCTCTGGCGATGCAACACTGGATAATACTCATCCTCCTCATCATCCTCTTCCGGATCCATTTCCGGCATCTTGTTCGGTCGTTGCCGAGTGGACTTTTCCTTGGACTGGGACTGTAGTGAAGTCTCTAATGGCAAATGATCACATGGCAGCAAGAGATTGCGGTGGAGTATCCTAGATCTGCCCTTCCCCCTCTCAGGTTTCAGCTCATAAACTGGAATGTCTTGGCTGACTTGACGAACCACTGTATGAACAACATCCTCCCAGTGGTTTCTCAGTTTGCCTGAACCTCCACGTGGGGTTAAGTTTCGAACCAGAACACGATCACCGGGCAACAGGGTAGAATACTTTAGTTTACTGTCATATAGTCTCTTACTCCTGGCAGCAGCTTTGTTGTTATTTTCTTGCATGATCGCATACACTTCCTCCATGCCCTGTTTCCACTTCTTCACATAGTCCTTCTGGTTGGTTTCACCCTGGTTAGAGTCTGGATTCAAACTAAACAACATATCAACTGGCAAACGTGGTGAACATCCATAAAGTAAGTAAAAAGGTGAGAACCCTGTCACCTCACTTTTGGTACAGTTGTAAGCATAAACGAGTTTGTTTAGTGAGTCTTTCCAGTTACTCTTTTGTTTCTCTGTCAGTGTCTTTAACATCTGGATCAGTGTTCGATTAAATCGTTCAACCTGTCCATTTCCCTGTGGATGGTAGGGGGTTGTCCTTGAACCCGCAACCCCACAATATTCCTTCAGTTGAGCAAAAAGTTGATTTTCAAATTCACCACCCTGATCATGGTGAATTCGAAGGGGGAACCCAAACTTTAAAGCATAGTCATTAAAGATTTTGTTTGCCGCTGTTTTGCCAGATTTGGACGTTGTAGCATAAACTTGAGCGAAACGTGTAAAATGGTCTACTAGCACAAGCACGTATTCATAACCACCCTTACATTTGTCAAGATGCAAAAAGTCAACGGAGACAAGTTCAAAAGGCTGAGTAGTCACAATATTAGTGAGAGGGGCTCTGGTCTCACGGTTGGGCTTTTTGTGTTTTAGGCACACACACTCTCTCAGTACATAGTCCTCTATTTCTTTTTGCATAAAGGGCCAGTAAAAACGATCCCTTACAAGGGAAAGAGTCCTTTCTACACCATGGTGGCCCATTTCATCATGCAGCTCTTTTAACACTGTCACCTTGTGTTTTTCAGGAAGCAGTAGTTGGGTTCTGTTTGCCGTTTTTCTGTACAAAACACCTCTGTCATTAAAGTGTAGCTTGTCCCATTCCCTCACAAGACAAACAACTTGAGGACAATGCTTTCTTAGTTCAGTACCTAGCGGTTTCGTCTCCGCCAGTTTGTATCTAATAATATGTCCTATAATGGGGTCAGTCTCTTGATCTAGCTTGATCTGTCCAACAGTCAATGGGGCTATCGGTGTGTTTAGTGACACCTCGGCACACGTAGCTGAGATTCCCATAGACCAAGCTGCACTAGACTCGTTCTGTTGGTCAACCGCTTGTACGGCAGCACTCACAGCATCATATGACATTTCTTTTGTACATCCTTCCATATATGTTACCATATCAAGGGGCATCCTAGATAAACTGTCTGCATCAACATTTTCCTTACCGGGACGATATTTAACAGTAAAATAAAAATCAGAAAGTTCTGCGACCCACCTGCACCCAGTTGCATTTAACTTAGCAGTTGACAGTACATAAGTGAGTGGATTATTGTCACTATACACAGTGAAGAATGGTGCATAGTACAAATAATCACGAAACTTGTCTGTGATCGCCCACTTAAGCGCCAAAAATTCCAACTTGCCCGAGTGTAAGTTATAATTCTTCTCAGCTGCAGTTAATGTCCGAGAGCCATAGGCTATCACGCGAAGTTTGCCATTTTGTCTTTGGTACAACACAGCACCTAAACCCCGGTTAGAGGCATCTGTATGCAAATGAAAGGATGCGCGAAGTCAGGAAAACCTAAAACTGGTGGTTGAACTAAACAGTCTATTAGCTGCTCTAACACTGACTGATGCTCATCACTCCACTCAATACGTGTGTTGGAAGACACACTGTTATGTCTCACTTTCCATTTTTGTCTTTGATGCTGCTGAGTCTCAACATTCAGAGGGGCTTTAAGCAAAGCATACAAGGGACTAGCGATACAAGAGAAATCTTTGATGTATTGCCTATAATAGCTTAATAGTCCCAAAATGGCTCGAAGCTCACCGACAGTGCCTGGCTGCTTGTTTTTCAGGGCACGCACTGCTGCTGTATCTGCCGGGTCCATTCGGCTCCCCTCAGCAGAGACAATCCTGCCGAGGTACCTCACTTCCGGCTTGAAGAGGTCACACTTTCGGGCTTTGAGTTTTATTCCATTTTCCCTGAGACGTCGCAACACTCGTCTGACGTCCTCAACGTGGTTGTCAAATGTCCCGCTGAAAACAAGAATGTCATCAAGATAGGGGACACATATTTCGTCCCGTAACCCCTCCAGACATTGTTCCATACACCGCTGGAACGCTGTTGGTGCATTCATGAGTCCAAACGGAATTCGAATCCATTCATAAAGGCCCCAAGGGGTCACAAAGGCAGTCAGGTGTCGGCTCCCTTTGGACA